>NW_022200123.1:1615744-1766737 GCF_009176525.2 Contarinia nasturtii | reverse complement strand
GGGATATTTGTGAGCCATAGATTGGCACTGTTGTCTGAGATAAACCATCCGCCGATTGCAACGTTTCATCGAATGTCGGTAGTACTGGAGATATTTGTGCGCCATCGATTGGCACTGTTGTCTGAGATAAAGCATCCGCCGGTTGCAATGCTTCATCGAGTGTTGGTAGTACCGGGGATATTTGTGAGCCATAGATTGGCACTGTTGTCTCAGATAAAGCATCCGCCGGTTGCAATGTTTCATCGAGTGTTGGTAGTACCGGGGATATTTGTGAGCCATAAATTGGCACTGTTGTCTCAGATAAAGCATCCGCCGATTGCAATGTTTCATCGAGTGTCGGCAGTACTGGAGATATTTGTGCGCCATCGATTGGCACTGTTGTTGCATCATTTGGAATCGCAGATATGGGAGCCGTCGTTATCAAAGGAGATATTTGTGAACCACTGATTGGCGCTGTTGTTGTGAGAAAAAATGTTTCGATGTTTTTAGATTTTTATTATAATTTAATTGATTTTTGTTTTGCTAAAAATCCATATATTTGTAGGGTATTGGTCCAGGAGTGGTGAAAAATGATTGATCATTTTCGGAAGACTTGATTTTTTGCTAAATTTCTTTAGCAACTGTATTATAATTTGAAATTTGGTGCATAAATTCTGTTCTTAAATTGATATGGGGGTTAATTTTGACGCAGGACAATTTTAGTCCACTCAAAGACCAAAAACAAAGCTCGAAAATTACTTTAAACCCTTATAAAGTTATGGATTTACATAAATACCACAAATGCAGACGAATTACTTGATCATTGCAATGTTGTTTTGGAATTTGATGGAATTTTTTTTGTTTGCAATCGCTTAAATTCTGTTATATCTATAATATTATCTTATAAATTAACTTATTAGTGTTAACAAAACTTATAATAATTGAAAATTACCTCCAAATAACAGTGGAATTGGAGCACTCATAACCAACGTAACAGTATTTATTAAAATGAAGGCAATTGATATCATTTTTATTTTGAATTTGAATTGAAATAAAGTAATTCCCTTAATGAACTTATTCACCAATTGTTAATAACTTACTGATATCCATAGTATCCCATAAGCCATTTATACTTTATTGCAGTTGCATCGATCGAACACGTGTTTATACTTTTGTTAAGATGTTGATCAAGGTGTGTAAAATTCAATGTTTTTTTAATATGTATCTTGAAAAAATATATAAAAAACAATTATGATATCGCTGATAATTTTAATATATTTGCATCGAGTGATCATTTCAGTGTCATTGCCATTTAAATACAGTGATGGTTTTTTCCTATCTGAATAGCGCTAGCTATTTGCAGCACCTGTACAGCATTCCTGCCCAGATGCTGAATCGTAGCGGTTGCCGCACGCGCAACACACTTCGTTTGTACCACACAGAGCATATACGTTCGCGTTCGTTCTCTGTTCGACATGCGTTTGTATACTAACTATGGTATTAGTGTATCATACTCTGTGAGCTCACTGGTTACTTAGACTATATGACAATATGTTGTGTGGTACAAAACGCGTGCGGCAACCGCTTCGATTCAGCATCTGGGCAGCAATGCTGTTCAGACGCTGCGAATAGCTAGCGCTATTCAGATAGGAAAAAACCATCACTGTTTAAATATTAAGTCAATACTAACTTAAATATGAAAAGAAAGAATTTTGATCCTGGTGATTGATGCGTAGATATTTTCTTTTTGTTGCTCCGTTATTTCTATTTTTTGTTTTTAATTGATGATAATATAATATCTTCAGTCTGCTTCTGCTTGGCGAATGAATAAACATGGTAAATAACATAAGGCATTAAATAAACAGATAAGAGACAGTTTTATTGGTCTATATTGATTTTACTTATTTTGTTGATTTTAGGTGAAATGCAAATAATGTCATACATGAAAGTCGTTTAAAAAATTTAAAGGCAAAAGAAATATCGAAAAAGAAATAATTGCGTTGTAGAAATTATGTACAAAAGATTTTTATATTATTGTTATAACGTTAATTGATTATATAATGACGTCACAAATAATTCTTATTTTTTAGTTGATTGGTGGTTGGCTGTAAGGTTTGCACAATTAATTTTTTAATAATATGATGGAACATATTTACACTTTGACATTATTAAATTTTAAAATTGAAAACAAAAAAAATCTTCCCTTCAGACATTTACGAAACTGACCATGAAAAAATGCTGCCATGTTTTCAATGAATATTTTCCATTTTAATATCAAAAGTAGTTGAAAACATCTGCTAGGTCATATAATTTGAATTCACATTTGCCGAATGCAAGTCATTCATTTGATTGGTAATGAAAATTGAATCATTTGAATTGGTATAAAAAGGGTGGTGTTACGATTGCTTCATTATAAAGACTCTGGTGGTGGTCTGTTTTGTAATTCTAATAAATAAAGTGGAGAAAATGCAAAAAATTATCGGAGCTCTCGTTGTTGTCTGTGTCGTAGCTATGGCTACTGCCAATGAAAGCGGACAAAATGGGCAAACCGGATCAACGACACAGTATCCTTTTGGACTTTTTGGAAACCTATTACCATTCAACTCGCTTGATACTAATCTATCACAAAACATTGTCGTACAACACGTTTTAGAAGGTGTTATTCAACGAATTGAAGCATTTATTCTTCGAGTTGCCAGCGACCTGAGAATTCAGCTCAACCAAATTGAAAGTCGTCTCGCCAGCCGTATCAGTCAAATTGAGAGTAAAATAACTACTGGACTGGGCAACGGGCAAGATTCCAACATCGGAGCAAACGGAGTAAATAATATTCCCAACAAGGGTGAAAACGGAGTAAATTATCCCAACGGTTTGGCAGGCGCTGGCTCAGGCATATCGATTTCGGATCTTGCAAGATAAGATGCATTTCGAATTTAATTTAGTCAATTTTGAAAAATTTTGTAAAGTGGAAATGAGAATTTATTAGAACATGTACGTATGATTAAATATGTTTAATAAAGATTAAATCTAGCAATATTTTTACTCTTGTATGTTAATGCGAAAAAGCGTAATAAAATTTCAAATAATCTCATTGCCTTTGAAATTGGCGAATTCTGTTGAAAATCCAGTAATAATGGCCACTATTCAGCATATATTTGTAATTAAATGTTATTTATAAGCCAATTTTGTGAAAGCGTAATGAAAGCGTTCTTTGAAAGAGCCGAAAAATGCATTTGAAGTAATTGCAATGAAATCAAAGAGAAATAGATCGTAAGAGTAATCATAAAGGGGGTAAGACTCATTTTTATTGCGCCGACTCCACGAATCTCCCCAGTTAACGGTGGAGCACCACATTTCTCCACTTTTTTTAATCGAAAAGTATGTTTCTCATTGCGTTCGTTCATAGACAAATTAATACATGCGTTCAAATTCAAATGCTATTTTACCTTCATTATCAATAAGCCAATGTTAAAATGGGTCAAATGTATTCGGACTTTGAGCTGGTTTGATTGCGAAAAATAATTGAAATATCATTGTTTGTGTTTGCATTAGTTTAGTTTGTATTTGTTTCCACTCCATTCTGTTTTGTCACAAATGTAACTAATTAACAAATAAGAACAATATCTATAGTTCTACGCATATTGTTGGAGTTAAGAAGTGAAATGAAACACCAGTTAAAAGCAACGCACACAATGTGCAAACAAATTCCCAACTGCATTGGCGATTTTATTGTAACAATGTCTCATTTCATCAAGCAGTATCCATAGATGGTTTCTTTTATCATTGTTTCTTACTTGCCTCATTTCGATCACAGTGGCTTGTGTTAGCTATAGTAGTGAGTTAAATTAAAAATAAAATTGGTTCGTTACATTATAATTGTGATATATTGTGTGTGGGAGTCAAACCACTCAAAACCAACTGTCACTTTTAACCATCTTACTTTTAATTTGGGAAAGTAAATGTTCATTGAGACGGAAAAATATGTCATATTGAATGGCTGACGAATACCAAGTGCCCGAATAATATTGGGGCAACCATTTGGATATAGTGAGTTTTATTAAATATGATTTATTTTACACGAAATACTAGTGGTGCATGATTGCTAATTGAAAATGTGAAAATAGAATAAACGAAATTCGATGATAATAAACCAATCAGTAACCACAGAATTATTTATAGTAGCATGATGCCACCCAAAATGCAAACCTTCCGATGTTGGATTCTGTTTTGTGTATTATTTTAATGTGTAGTGTAGCTCAAACTTTATTGTGAAACTTCAACATATCAAACATATTGCATGTCGTAAATATGCGAATATAGACTGATTCAGATGTGGTATTTGTTGAAAAAAAGATGAATTTTTAAGATCCCAATTCTGTAGTTAAGGTTTTCAATGCCATAAAATATGAAAGTACCGTTTTGATCATCTATCGAAAAGAAAAAACGATATTTTATATCAAAATATTACAAAAGTATCGTTAATAACATAGATTCTGATCAAAATGTTTGAATATGAACCAAAATAGGAGGATTTAATGTCAGTTTTTTTCTAGGGGAGGGAAACCAATGCTAATTTACTTGTTTATTGCTTGAAAAATCTACTAATGCCATAGCTGGGCACAGGGGGGAGTACCCCCTCCTGAGGCATCAAATTTTTGCGTTACCCCTTTACAAAATTCATGATTTTGGATAGAATTTTTCTCAATTTGCTAGGTTTTTTGGATCATAGATGAAATTTTCCTATTTTGCTAGGAGTTTTTGAGAAAATTACCCCCCTCAATCCCCCCCTGAATTTTTCAGTCTGCCCAGCTATGAGTAATGCTAATATTCCTTTACGAAAGTGCTAGTTTTCTAGTTTTTACATGGACTACAAATTTAGTTAATGGTTTCCATCCCCTAGGTTTTTTTGATGCTCAGTATCTCTGCAAAAGCTAAGCAGCGAAATCACTACGCATACATCAGTAATGTGCGAGGAAAATTTTTCAGGGGGGGTTTTTCGAAACCAAAAATTTCTCTAGCAAATCAGACGAATTTTCGTTTTTTTTTTTGGAAGTCACTTTTTGAGGCGAAAATCCCTAGCAAATGGAAAGAATTTTCTCCGCGAAAAACCCAAGCAAATCAAAAAAAAAATCACTCTGAAACAAAAAACCTAGGAAATTGAAAGAATTCTCCTCAATTTTCTACTTTGATGAGCTAAAAAAAAGGTCTTCACTTTTAGAATCAAAAACACTAGCAAATTCGAATAATTTCGCGAAAAAAATTTTTACAATACATGCGCTACTTATCCAAATATGAGCATTCAAATTGCAATGACGGGGTTAGTTTTAGAAACGAAAGACCATAAATTGATCCAAAAAGTGGAAATCAAGCCATCGAACTGATGATTAAATTTTTTGATCACACCTTCAACATCTGCTCAGAATCTATACGAGAATTCATTTTCTAACCTGTAAAAATGTGTTCAAATTCAAAAGAACAATTCCGAATCCATGATAATACATGGGCTTTTGTGTATTTGCAATTAACAAAACTAAGTATTTTTGTTTTGCAATTGAAAATTCCGGCCAATTTGATCCGTACAATAAGTCGGCCATTGCTTCGAAACTCTCCGAAGCCAGTTTCCCAAAGAAACAGAACAAAAATAAATTCGATGAAGCAATTCCAACTAAAAATATCACTGATAAAATGGCGAAATCTGGATGTTTCATTTGCTGAGAAAATAAAAATAAAAAAACAATTCAATAAAAATAATAAACTCATTATCATTGGAAATAATTACCAAATCCAGCTGAAACAGTAGAGAGGACAAAATGATCATGCTGCAAATGAACTGAACCAAAACAAAAGGACTGATTGTTTCAGCTGATTTCAAAAATAGACTGAAAAAAAACATTAAGATAATTTAGTAGTTTTTGATCTTAGAACATTTGTACAAAAAAAAGTGTTGCTTACTCTTTAACCGATATATGAAACTCGATTAAATCGGCAAGTCGTTTTTTATTTGATTGCAAGTCCGTAGTGCTATTGATTTTGTTAAGTAAATGATGAAATATTTTCAAAAATGCACGATGATGCAAACAAAATGAAATAAAGAGCAAAATAATCGATCCGTTTGTAAGGTAATACGTTTCAACGGTAATGAGCGAAAAACACGTTTCTCCAACGTATCCCGATAAAGAAGTTTGATTCCATGGTAAACTAAATGAGATAATTTCAATTATTTTAACAGCAATAAAATATGTTTCAAAAAATCATTCTCACATAAAATTTGAAAGGCGATAAACATTTTCGCCATCAAAATATCCATGCACAATGAATGAAAATAAAATCGAAATCATTGCCAACACAATCACAATTGCACCAAAACCAAACATAACATATTTGAAGTACATTTGCCACATCCATTCGCATTGATTGTTTGTCGGTGTCAAAATTCGTGCCTCATCCACATTTTTATCTAAATTAAAATGATTGCAAATAAATCTTTGTCCGAAAATTTGTGTATTTCAATGGATTTTTACGCTTGTAGTAAATAGTCGACATCATTTTAAGAACTTCAGCAATCTTCTGGCGATGAAGCCATGTAGCAAAAGTCATGTAAGCCATAGATGCATCACCAAAAATGTTGAATAGAGAATTCAACGACTTTTCCATGTTGACTGGCAAGGATTTGATAAAAAATATGACTCCAGCCACAGTAGCACAAGTATGTGCGAGAAAAACGCACAATGTAACAATAGTGTAACACAGTTTATTCCTTTTATTAATCGTTTCATCAATTGGAAACACACAACACCATTTTAATACTTGCTGATTTTTTAACAACGGCTTCATGGTTCTTAATTGGAGAAAAAACTAATCGGGATTACACTTGGATTCGTTCACGATCAAAGAAACAATAGTTGATTGAGTCGACTTGATTTGAAGATATATGGAAATTGACCGATGAATTTTGATTAATATTTATATCATTTTTATGTAATTTATTTTTTATCATTTTTGTATCGGGAACAATTTTTTGTAACAGGTAAAACATGTTTATTTAAATTTTAATAAATATGTTTTCATATTATGTAAATGCATGGATTCAAGTCGGGTACTAAGGAATATTGACATTTACATTGTTTGGTTTTTTTGTACATCCGAATGAAATTAAAGGACACTGGTTGATAACAAAACCACGGCCGCTTCGTCCATTGAGACAAATTAAAAATAGATTACCATAAGCTCCTTTTTGAATTTGTGAATGTTACTTCTTCAAGAGATAAGCAGGCGCTGCTTTGATATTTGACCCATTTTTTGTCATATCAAATATTGTTTTAAGTTTTTTTTTTGTATGTTTATTTTGTATCAAATACAATGAAATGAATGAACAAAGGATAAATCTACTTAATACATAGCTAACCCTATTTGATAATTTCAAACGTGATTCGAAATGTATGTATAGATATTGTTCACTTTTAATTATCCAAATTTTCAATTTAAATTAAAGTCAAATATGCATTTTACTCGCGGAAGTAATTTTAATCAAAATATTATGGGTATAAATCAAGTTTGTCGAAACTAATTCAAAGCTTCATTAAATGGGAGACGCAAATGTAAAGTTTTGCAAGGCATTTCCGAAACGGATTCACCATAGAAACCATGTTGAATGTGTTTCCGGAATAATTAAAACTTTCAACTTAAATGACAGAGCATAGTTTCTGTCGCATTCCGTCGTTACTAATTATCGCGTGGAGTATTCTTTTAATGTAGCATGAACTTTTTTTTAAACTTAAGATCACACTTATTTATCAAAGAATCTTTAGACAAGGTCTGCTTTGCATTTTTATAACACGGACGAACATACATTCTGTTAATATTACTCTTTAACTGTGCATGACTTTCATGTGTCAGTTGTTGTCGTTGAACTTGGTGATGATTTAATTGGAAACCCTCATGCATGATAGTTGCTCAACTTTTCTTTGCTTTTGTCTGCAAATTCATTTTTGAAAAATTGGATTTATATCTGACCTGAAATGGATAAAAGCATATGCGTCTGCTCGAATACATTTCGATAATTCGAATTCTTTTCCTCGAGAGAGAGTCGATAGAGAAAGGGACGAAAGAAATAAAGCGGGAAAGAAAATTCGATTCACTTTAGTTTACCCATATAAATACATCAAAATATGATATTTTTACGAGCTCTAGAATCATAAATATGGATTGGTCATATTGATGAAATCAATGAAAAGGGCATTCATTACTGATTTTGTTTTATTCATGTTTTCTTTCTCCGCAAAATCTTTATAAGAATTCAACAATTGCTTAAGATACATACATTGTTGATGTTTGCTTTGTTCGACCGTTTGGGTGCAATTTTGAATTATGAAGAATCATCATTTCTAATCAAAATAAGATCTGATACTGGCTCGAATGAATGAGTATCATGAATGTTGACTCATTCGAATTGCGTACACGTGAGCCAATTTCAGTTGATGATTGTAAAACCCTGCTAGCAATTTCTATGTACGGTTAAAAGGTTTACTCGAAAAACGGCATCCAATTCGCAGGTATCACGATTGTCAAACAAACATTGTGCACAAATTTGACTCTTTCACATCGAGCCGCCAGGGTACAAAGTACTGAATTTTTGATTTCTGTATCATACATTCCAAATTATGTATATTTTTATTGGAATATTTATATTCAAATTGGGTACAACATTAGCAACAGCGAAATCAACATATTCATAAAATCAAAAGAAGGATTCAAGCAGCAGTGGCAGCAGACATTTTTTATTATGTTATTATTTTTGTTGAAGTTTTTTTCGGGTACGTATCATATCACGCAAAATGTCTATCTGATATCGTAATGTGCAATCTTTTTTGATGTCTCTGCAAAAGCCTTTTTGAAATTAGTTCGCAAATTATACGTCTAATTATCGTCATTCTTTATGACATCCGAACAGATAAAAGGCACAATCGCATCTTATTAGTCCCACACACAATAAGTTTGACACTCGTTTTCACTTTTTTCTAATTACAAATATAAACAAATTCATAACGTTTTATCTGAATAGGTTGATGTCATGTCATTACTAATGCAAACAATCAAATTGCTCTAAATAAATTATAAGAAGATATGCGACAGTGCAGATGTTGCTTCGGCTCGATGATGAAAATAGTAAATGGAGAGATGTAAATGTAAATTGTCTAAAGCTATTTTAGAAATGCATATACAGGGTGGCGCATATAATAGGCTCACTCTTAAGGGGTGAGAATTTTGAAAAACCCTTTGGGGGGTATGTTAGGGGTAAAAAATAGAAAATTTCTATCTGAGCAGAATTTTTAATTTTTCCCCAGGGGGGATGGGGGTGTCCCAAATTTTTCAAAAGTGCATCGGATCAAAAAATAATGTACTACAAAGTTGTTCAGAATGACGAGAGAAATTTTTTAGGAGCCCTGCCCTCCAAGTCCCCCCACCCCTTAAGGGGGTCGGGGGGTCAAAAACCCCCAAGATATGATTTTTTTGACCTCAAACTCCGAAATTCGGAATCAGCATAAAAAATTACCTTAGAATCGATATTTTTCTCATCCACCTTTTTTCACAAATTTTGGACGAAAAAAGTGTAAAATCGACTTTGTTATATTTGAGGGGTCACTTTTGGTCCAAAATTTGTGAAAAAAGGTGGATGAGAAAAATATCGATTCTAAGGTAATTTTTCATGTTGATTCCGAATTTCGGGGTTTGAGGTCAAAAAAATCATATCTTGGGGGTTTTTGACCCCCCGACCCCCTTAAGGGGTGGGGGGACTTGGAGGGCAGGGCTCCTAAAAAATTTCTCTCGTCATTCTGAACAACTTTGTAGTACATTGTTTTTTGATCCGATGCACTTTTGAAAAATTTGGGACACCCCCATCCCCCCTGGGGAAAAATTAAAAATTCTGCTCAGATAGAAATTTTCTATTTTTTACCCCTAACATACCCCCCAAAGGGTTTTTCAAAATTCTCACCCCCTAAGAGTGAGCCTATTATATGCGCCACCCTGTAGAAAATCTAATTGCAAATTCAAATTCAAATTGCTGTGAATTTGGCAACACATTTTAGAAATCAAATTTTGGAATATTTTCGAGAATCAATGATTGAATTGCTTGCATTGCTTGCTTACTGTGCACATTATTCAATGATGAAATTCCACATTCGAATCATCTAATCTTATAATTGAATAAATGACTTGATAAACATTTCCGAATGCATGCCAAACAATGATCTCCGAAGAAATTCTGTTACTATTGCCATAAATCGATCTTTGAGTCTTCATTAAGTTCATTCAAAACAACAACACAAAATAAGCGTGTTTGAAATATTTGATTGAATGATATTTACCAAAATGTGTGGTTGTTTTACTATTAACTTTTTGGATGAAGACCAAATGTTTATTTACTGTTCGGAGAATATGTGCCAAAAATATGGGCGACTACAAATCAGACTCAATGCAATTTCTACCGCGAATTGCAAGAAATTATTGCAGTAAACAAATTTTCAATTTTTCGACTGCAATCAATTTCAATACATGGAAATTCGCCGTATATAACTAAAAACAACGTAAAACATTCCCAACTTTGAATCAAAAGTTTTCTGAACTTTGAATAAAAAAAACTCATGTTGTTCTTTTTGATATCGATAAAGTATGAGTATGTG
The DNA here is from genome assembly GCF_009176525.2 of Contarinia nasturtii. NCBI lineage: Eukaryota > Metazoa > Arthropoda > Insecta > Diptera > Cecidomyiidae > Contarinia > Contarinia nasturtii. The sequence continues at coordinate 1,756,076 of NW_022200123.1, read as the reverse complement.
TATGTGCGCGCAATGCAAAGCAAAGCAGGTTCTCAATCAAATAAAAGCAATAAGTTGTTTATATTTAACAAGACTGAAACAGAATCATGAAATAACTTTCAAAAAGTTGAACAAAAATTGTGCCTTCAAAGATCCTGTATATTTTAAAGAAAACGAGGATGAAAAAATCGTGAAATAAATGCGTTTTCTTTGCCTTCAGAAAAAAATTCCCCGTAACGGTGAACACAGCTAATAGCAATACAAAAGTTATGTCATTCAAAAAATGCAATCTCTCATTATTGCTTTATTATTCGTTTCATATTTTAATATCAGAATAAATCCGATCAACAATTTTAGTTGCATCGTCTTCATATTTGTTTAGATAGTGAATTGCATCATTTCCGCTTTTGCTCGTTCAGTTTTCATTCGCCATGCTTTGAAATGTATTCGGAAAATATCAAAGAAAAATACATTTTGGCAACTATCGAGATAGTATCACTGCCATCGGAATTTATAGAGTATGTAGCAACTTGAAAAAGTTTTAAACAAAAATCATAGTGACTCTCTTCAGGTCTGTATGTTCTCTATCATTTCAAGTAAATGTCTTCTCTGTAAAATTTGTGCCCAGTGTCCTAGTTTTCTAATGTGGAAAAAAACTGCCATCGTATTAAACTTTATCATGCGAGCAAGACGAACGAAAGCGATTGTTTATCACAAAGTCACCATGAGAACAAGTGACATTTTCAATTGCAATTTTTCCCCATTTCTTTTTTCATCTCTAAATCGCTTGTTACTCCATTTTTATCAAAAACAAACGTAACTTTATCCATTTTTTGACGAAAAGAAATGAAATGGCACTCTTTTTCTCATTTCTCATGTTGTTTGCTCCAAATCTGTTTATATTTTTCATATTTGCTTATTTGTGTGTTTGTGTGCGTATTTGTGTGTCAAGCTGTTATTGTGATGTATTGGTATGCATCATACTTTTAGCAGTGCTGTGTTTCACTGGATATTGTTAAAGTGTGTTTCGTTATTTTTCCCATTGCAAAGAATCAACAAGAAGAGCGAGAACCAACGATACGACGCCGGTTGTGTATTTTGTTTCCTCTTTTCGTGCACACTCAAACTCTCTCTGTCCTCGTTTGTTTATGTGTTTCAATACCGTGCGGCGTCAGAGCGAAAAGGTTTAAGAACAAAGCAGCAAAGTGTATACTTTGTGTGTGAGAGTGAATAAAACGAAAAGGCGCACAGAAATAACAATGCATAAGCGCGTTGACGTTTAGAGTAATCAAATTTCGGAACTCAGTTGAAAACAGCAATTCACATTTGCAACCAATCAGAAGTTGCACTCTCAAATATCAAAGATCAAACGCGTTCAAACAAAAATCGTAAGTATTTTTTTTTTTGCATTTTAAACTGAACATTTTTCATTTTTTTAAAAATATTTTAACAAACATTTTGTGTTGTGAAAACAATTTGTAAAAAAAACTATTTAAAAGTAAAAGGTAGAGTGTTTGAACAAGCGAAAAACAATATTTCGTCATTGTTCGAAATAATAATACGGTGGAATTGAAAATCCCACCGACCAATTTAAGGTTATATGGAAAATCTTAAAATTTAATCTTTGAAATAATAACCAAAATGCATTGTGTTGAAAATGTTGATAAAATTGTTGATGAAGTTGATTTGAATTCATGACATTTGTATACATTTAGTTAAAATTAAAACTGCATAACATATAGCTTCAAATTTAAGTCGTACACACACCCAACACAATTCGATCGAGAAACTTTGAAATAAATTGATTACGTATTCCGTCACATTTTGATGCAGTTTATATTTATGCTAGACAATTTTCCTCAGTTGTCATTCCATGTGAATGGCAGTCTTTTGTATATAATGTATACAATTTCAAAAGTGTCGCTCTTTCGCCCGAAAACCAAATATCCATGCAATGAAATCTTGATGCGACTGAGATTTGTATTTGTTTGGCCTGATTCGGTTTTCATATGCATTTTATTTGAATTTATCGCATGCAAACTATACCAAATACCCAATAAATTTACACAAACACATTCATGCTTTCGCGTGTAATAAATGTTGAAAGCGTGCACATTGTTGCTTTTTGCTCGAAAACCACTCAATAACATAGTGTGCTGGGTGTATAATGTGTGCAAAGCGTCTCAAAGGAGACAAATAGATTTGAAGTAAATCACGAAATAACATGACTCGAATCACCCGTTCGCAGTGGAAATTAGCATTTGTAGCACACATACACACACACATTTTGGTATGACACAAGAAATAACGGGATGAAGGCTATGTAAGTCAATGCGAAATGGATATCATTCGAACATTTGCAAAACAAAGTGACCGAAATACATATTCGATTGTGTCGATAAATACGAATTATGACATTTAATATGGTTGGTGTGCGTGTTTGTGTCCATTTTAAGTAATCCACATATCAAAATACATGCACTTGATTTGAAATCCATATGAGTTTCCTCGTCCGCAGTATATTTTTGGATGATTCAAAAAGCCATTTCAAAGTGGAAAATGCAAAACTATTTGAAAGGTTGATCAAGGTTTAATATGTGTGAGAGGATTGTTCATATAACCAACAACAACCAATGTAATATATGTCAAGAGCATTTTGTCGAAATAAATGCCACAACATAATCTCTTCGTCATTCGCAGTTGATGCTTGTGCCAACACTAAACCATCATGTTAAAACATGTTCATAATTACTTGATCCAGTGCATCAAAAAACTTATTATTTACCCACTTACCATAATGCATTCGATTAAAGCAATTGCTCACCAATTTAAATATTTAATCAAAATAATTACTCGACCAATATGATGTTCATTCGATTCCATAATAAATGCACGCACTTTTTCTTGCTTTATTTTGATTCCGTGATGTTTGGTGCGAGAAGAGAGGCGCCAATTTCTGACATTTCATTTTCAAAGTCAATTTCTATCGTGCAAATTGGTTTCGGACAAGAAAAAGTGCTAACATATTCTTTTTGATTGTATATGATCATCAACGACTTTTGACATTTAACCATTACGAGTTTGAAAGTGTTTTTTTGCTGTTTTTTCTCGATCCCTTTTTTTGTTGCAAAAAGCATAAAATGCACTGTTAGTAGTCTTAGCTGAGTTTACAAACTATTTTGCTCGTCAATCTGTCATTAATATTCAAAGCGATAGTAATTAAGCGAAAAACTTTTCAACCTTAGCTGAGTGTGAGCCTGACTTGTCGGTTGGTTTGCTGGTGCCACTCGTAAAATATTTAAAAGCATTTTCAATTCCGAGTTTCCATTTTTTTTTATTTCATAGACCGTTATATTGAGTGAGTCGATGCTTATGGTATATCTTTTGAAATGATTTGCTTATGTTTAAGAGTTTCTTTCAGTTTGCTTCATTTACATCGTAATTCAAACAAACTTTTACTCGGCTTTTTATTACAGCAAACTCATTTATTTTGAAGTGAACAATGTTAAAGTGGAGATATGCAAGGCTCTGACAATATATTAATTGATACCTTTTTCGGTTTGTTCTGGCCATTGTCTGGTGGTAAGGCATCAGACATTGTGTTCGATTTTAATATTTAAAATTAATATTCTGTCTCCAGTGTGTCGCTTGAACGAAAGCAAAAGCAAGATTTAGCAACTAATGCCAATTCATTTATCCATCTACATTTTCGCTTAATCTGCACTTTTGCACAAAGTGTTTCATATTATTTTTCTCTTATTCATTTAATTGAAGTCAACGTCTCAACCAATGCGTTCATTCCATGCGGTTCGGCTGAATTTTCGATAGATGGCGCCGACATCACTTGTGTGACTCTATACAAATTGAAATTTCATGTATTTTGTTCTTCTTTTATTTCAGTAACCAGATTCAAAACTATCAACAGAAATTCGGATCAAATCGAATTGCCGATTGAAATATGGAAGCGAATTCAAATAGATCAACAATGACCAAAATTGAATTGCAAAATGCGATTTTCAGAATTTTGAGTGATTTGAAGATCCCAAAAAAAGTTGACGTCACCAAAACTACAACAGACATCATGAAAGAGGTCGATAAATATTGCCGTGATAATTACGCAACAGAAGTCGCATCACCAGAAGCAGGTGAATCCGGAAACATTACACCAAAATCACAGAAATCTGCGCAACCAAGAAAACTCACCAATCGTTTGGATGAAAATGACCCGAATCGCGAAAATGAACCGAAACGCAAAAATCAACCGTCAAAAAGGGTATCACGACAGCTATCATGTTTGTCCAGTTATGGCTTTATTGAACGTCCACCGGTTGCTGGCAAACGTACATCTAGAGCGGTATCACGTTTTGGTGATGTGAATGATGAACCAAAAACACGGCGATCATCATCAACATCAAATCGACAAGGCAAGAAAAAAGACGTTCCTCCAAAAGAGAAGGCGAAAAGTGCCCAGCACAAAGCTACTGCAATTGTTGCACAGCAAAATGAAACATCAAGTGAGTTTGAAAAGACGATATGATTCTTATTAATTTGTCTCTTGATTTGATATGATTTTAATTTTGAAACCATCCAATTTATTTTCAGTGCCGAAACCAAATTTCGTATACAAAAGATTCCAAATGGTTCACTACCCAATGGTTGACGTCAAAGCCGAACCAAGTGCATGAAGACATTCGATGTTTGTAACATCGACAACTCTATTGATCCATTCGGCAATCAACGAAGCAAGAAAATAATAATACATCACGTACACGAGAAATGTGTATCAAGCAATGACAAGTCTTTCATCATTTTTGCAAAAAGAAACATATATAAATATAAGAATACCAATAATGTGACTATTGAAAAAACTGGAAAAATTAAGAATGGAAAATATGTAAAACATCGAATTTCTAAAAAAATATCAAAGATATTTCTATATATAATATTACTCAGTATTACACAACCGATGAGATTAAACACATTTAAATATTCTGAACGACAGCAAGCAATTGTTGATTTTTTCAAGTAAAAAAGAAACAGAATCTCTAAAATAACTTGATCCAATGATTTAGGTTAACATTGAATCAAACAAGTGATAAACAAATGTATTCCAATTTTTAACCAACGGAACGTAATTTTTCTAACTCGTGTTCATTTTTCGTAAAAACATCTGTTAATGCATATTTATTGAATAAATAAAAAATGTCTTCGTTATATGATATATGTACCTTTTTCTATTCTAAAACAACTTTGGCATTAAACCATACAGTCGTTTTAAAACCTGTCGTTTATTAATCCATTTGTTATTGATTGCATATTAACAATTAGTATAAAGCCCGATCAACGACAAATGCATAGTCAAGGTATTGAGAAGAAGTGCTTGCATGGCTTGTTTAAAATAAAACACTGTGTGGTCACATTGAAATTTTTATTCAGATTCTTGTTATTTGTTGTAATTTACACATTTCTTTTTATATTGGACAATTAATTTTATCGCTCAAATGACACGAAACGCTTAAAACAATAGTTCATATCTATCAAGAAAAGAAAAACCAATTAGCACTAGGGAAAAAATCAATTAAAATTTGGTATTTTGACAAATGTGTCACACATTTGTGAATAAGAAAAGAAAAAGTGCGTTTTTTTCATTACCATTAAAATGGTCACTACAAAAGCAATAATTCTAAAAAAAACATAGTTCTATGTCGCGAATGGCATTTTTATTGGTGCTCTTCACATCATGGTTTTTTTTCGACGATTTTTCCCTTTTTTGTTTCATTTTTGTTTTGTTTTCAAATGGAAAAATATTTCTTCACACGTAACTACAATTACATTAAATTTGTTATTTATTATCAAATGATTGTGAGTGAAAGGAGAACAAAAATAATAGCTGGGAAAAAATTTAAATGTTACATTTTTTAAAACTTTTACATTTTTAAGGCAGTTGAAGATTTTTTCGTTCGTCTAAATATTTATTCCCTTTTTATTCATTTTTTCTTTTGTTTTAATTTTGGTGGGCGTACTTCAAGGTGTCGTATTAGAACACATTATTTTCAAATATTTGTTGCCAATTTTTTTTTCGAAATAAAATAATAAATCACTTTTTCATGGGAAATCGAATAGCTTCAAATGAAAACTTAGAAAAGAGAAAATGTGATATTGTGCAACTCTCTGTTATCTAAGATGCATGAGTTGTCATCCTATTCAGCGATTTCTATCTGTTATGCCCTGTGAAAATACTACTTTACTGGATGGAAGTACTGTTTGGTCGCGTATATCAAGACTTTACTACAATTTTTTTTTTTTTGTTTCAAAATCATGAAAACATTTTCATGTTATCCAAAATGGCAGTGATTTAGATGAAAAGATAGAATGGTGGGACAATTAAGAAGAAAAATTAGTATGAATTCTTATGTGAGACACTTTTCTACGAGCATAGTTGTGAAGAAGAATAAGTTTTTTGGCAAAAGTCTTTGATTAATTGTTTTGTTTATTTTTTACAGATGGATATGATCAGATATATAAATGTAAGACAACTATTTATTGAATGAATTTCTAGTCTCAAATGAAATATAAGATATTTTTTGTGTATGTTTCGTTTTGTTTCTGTTACATTGAGGTAGACATTTTGAATAATAATCAGGAATGTTTATAATTCACAAATTGAAGAATCGCTAGTCCCGACCAACTGAATGCGTGTCAACTTTTCATTTATTACGATTTTCTTAATGTGCTCTTGTGACAATCACCAACAAAAAAAAAAAACGAAAATTTTATTCACAAAAATCATAAGTGAGAAAAATAAATATTCCAAAGATGGAACAAAATACGGAAAACATCTAGAAGCTATTGTAGCGCGTGTTAAAGCTCGAAATAGAGTAATTCAAGATAATGAACACCTGAATCACTCAAATCTACAATTTTACTTCAATATACTTTTTTTTTGATGATTACAAATAATATTCATTTTAAAATAGCTTATGCACCCTATTCGCGAACTATGCATACGTCAGAAATTTTTTTCTATTAATTTTATAATGACAAAAAAGAGTGGAAAACAAAAGACATTTGCTGCTGTTGCTAACTGCTTTAAAATAACTTAACAATAGATTTCTTCATTTTTTTCATACTATGCCAGAATAAAAACCAGCTAAATATCTCAAGTATTTTGAATATTTCTCCATCCAACACGTGATTTGTTAGTGGTTTTATTATTGGCATGTTCCAAGTGTTGATCTGTTTTCGTTTGGTTTTCATTTTTTGATTGTTTTAGAATTTGTCGCAATCTAGTGTTGAGAATGCAATATCATTGATTATGCTTTGGCGCCGGGAATTTTTCCTAAGACCTTCGACAAATCAACTCCAGTTAAAGCCTGAAATAAATTATGAAGAATAAAAAAAAATATATAAATTTTATGCCAAAAAATGGAGATAAATTAATTTATACGTACATTGATTGCTGGTGGAAGTTGTCCAACTAAACGGGTAACATCGCCCGTACACTGATCGCTGCCACCGATCAGAACGATTTCTTCTGTCTTGGCCAATGGAGCTGCAATTTCAGCGGCAATCTATGGAATTATGAAAAATGTGTGATTGATGTTTTCAAATGAATCGATTTTCGTGTCGAATTTACCTTTGGTAATGATTCCAATACAATGTTCATAATAGCAGCGTCACCATATTGCTTGTAAACGGTGGCCTTCATGCGCATTTTTTCGGCCTCGGCTTTACCTAAGGGGAGAATCACAAAAGAAAAGAATTAATTGGAAATAATCGAAAAATAATCGACAAATAATCGAAATAATCGCAATAATCGAAAAAGAATCAATAACAATTATTAAATAATAGAAAGGTAATTTTTAAGTGAATTGCCCCTAGTACTTACCCACCAATTCAATAGCCGAAGCTTCGGCCATACCAATTTTTTTGATACGTTCAGCTTCGGCGGTGGCCGATTGAATAGTTTGTGTACGCTTTCCTTCGGCAATCTGTTGCACACGATAGTTTTCAGCATCGGCTGGCAATTTAACCGTTGCCTTAAGTTCACGATCCTTACGCTCAACTTCTTGCGATTCGATTTCAATTTGCTTACGACGTTCAACAATGTCAATTTGGATTTCTTCGTTTCTAATTTTCTGTTTGATTTTAGCTGCTTGTAACTCATACGCAAGTTGCGATTCGGCTTTCTGCATACATACACACACAAAAATCAAATCATTATTGAAATTTTCTTCAATCTTTAAAAATCAATGAACATTCTTACCGCAGTATTGATTTCTTGATCAAAGTGTGCCTTTTGTAATTTAAACATGCGAGAATTGTCTTCAATCTTTGTATCGGTCGAGTATTTTACGTCCATAGCACTCTTTTCACATTCGGCTTCACGAATACCGGCATCACTATTTGTTTGTTTGGTAAAATGAGAAAAACGTTAATTTCATCGCATGAATAAAAAAGTTGAAATTACAAATGAAGAAAAAAAGGTGATCAAAAATGTATGAAACGTACCGATTGGCTTCAGCAACACCAGTATCAGCATCACGCTTAACGCTGGCCGTTTGTGCCTTACCTAAGGGGAGAATCACAAAAGAAAAGAATTAATTGGAAATAATCGATAAGTAATCGACAAATAATCGAAAAATAATCGACAAATAATCGAAATAATCGAAAATAATCGCAATAATCGAAAAAGAATCAATAACAATTATTAAATAATAGAAAGGTAATTTTTAAGTGAATTGCCCCTAGGCCTTACCCAACGATGCCAAGTACTGGACATCATCGTAAACGTCTTTGATTGTAAATGAAAGAATCTCGATGCCCATGCGACCGACATCAGGGGCTGCTACTTCGCGTACCAATGCAGCGAATTGGTCGCGGTCTTTGTAAACCTCTTCGACTGTAAGAGTTCCTGTTTTGGGTGAAAAAATATTTGATCAGATGGATGTTATAAACAAAACCCAGCCATATGATGTAATATTCAAAAGGGAACCACCGCAGATTATCTCATTCAATATGCAGATGGTGATTTAAAATTGTTTTTCGTTGAATGTCGGTAGGAAGCGTATCGTTCAACACTGACATTGAATACACAAGATGAACGAACACAAAATGTAACGCATTTCATGTCAATGGCTTTATAAATTATTTGCTTAAGAGCTTTTATTTTATGTACAGAGTGTGTGGCATTGTAGTCGGTTCTATTTATCGGATAAATCGGTTTGTATGCAAGTATTTCTTCGACGATATGTGTATGCGAACCAGCTAATCAAACTTTAAACATACATAAATTCAATGTAATAAGAAAACACCTAGGAAAATACATTGAACGACAATTTGATATGAATAAAACAGTGAACCGACCAACACCCGCGTCCAATGCCAAAAACAATAAATATGACATTTGCATTTAAATTTGAGGATAGCACGTCGCGAGTGAGACCGTGCGTTACATGCTTTGAACATCATACATTTTATCAAAACATCCTAATTACGTTCACATTTGCCAACGTAATAGTGCCATTTTTATGTGCACGGTGAATGAACCTGACTTTTGTGCATAACCTTTGACTGTCTCGTGCACGACGGTAAGTCTCTTTGGGGCACACAGATAGGAATCAACACAAATGCAAGACAATTTGTAGCAAAATATTTTATTTGACCTTCGCACGAGCGTATTGTACATTTGCTTGTTGTTTCAAACAAAAAATAAGCGAGTAATTTATGATCCAACCAAGTAAATTGGCAACTTTCTATGTTAATACACTTAATAAAAGCGTCATTGTAATGACCACTTGTCTCATCGTGATACAGTTAACGATTATACTGACTAAAACGATGTCATTAATTACCTTTTTACGACGGCGTATGTCAAACCAACGATTAACGACAATTTAATTGTTCCCATCCATAGAAGAACCATTTTTTCGATATATTTTACTTATTTTGTTTGTATTGAAATTACTCGTAAGCGGTGTATTCGCGGTTTATGTTTATCTTTTTTCGATTATTCTCAGTTTGTTTACTTTCGCTGTTTTTTTAAAAAGATATATCTATCGCGTTAATATTCGAACTAATCGCAATTCTTTTGTCACGACAATTTCGCTTTATCTGTTTCTAAAATTAAAAAAAACACAAAAATCGATTGTTGCTGTGATCAAATACTCATTTTCCACTATGAATAGCATTATATTGGTTAGTTCAAAATTGATTAAATTGATTGTTGATGTTTGCGAATGTCAAATTTTGTTTATGTGGTGAGTTGTTTTCCCGATCTGGGCCTAATGAAATTATGATGGGCAAAGGCCAATTAATTATTAAATAATTGGCCTGTATTAATTAGTTGATAATGAATTTCGATATAAAATTCTCAGTGGGTGCTTAATTTGTTTATCCGTCGGTGGTATTTCGGTTTTTTGCATAATTCATTTATTTATTTTCAATTCGCCCGGATCGACACGGATTTATTTTTGGATATACATGAATTAAACATGGTTCTACTTTCGATCAAAGTACCATCGAATTTTTATTTTTATCAAAAAATATTGTTCTTGCCGTCGATTGGTATCAAAAGTAAAAATAAAATACCAAATTCCGATGACGAAACGTAACATTCGTGTCGAAATGTTACCGTTGTTTAAATATTTGTTGCTGCCATGAAAAAGGCTGTGAGTATGATGCGGGATGAAGATTTACGATACGAACATAAAATTGAAGTAAATCATTGAGTCTTCACTCGTTAAAATACCGTGTTGCGTTTTTTTATTTTGGAGTGACGACGTGCACAAAATCACGTTTTAAAATACTTTTCAAATTTCGTCGGTATAATTCTCAGTAGTCTCCTTTACATCGTCTCATGGAAAATGGTTTAGAAATTCATTTGTTGCTGGCGTCATTGTTATAAACACAAAAAACAAATTGTGTCTATGTGAATGTGTCTGAATGTAAAAATAGCGGCATTTGTTTGAAATTCAATGATTTTTTCAAACTATCTGGCAAACGGTATCGTACTGTGAAAGAAACACGGGAATATTAAACAAACGTTTGAAGTGTTTAATGATGTTTCTTTTACAACAATGCCATGTCCAACTTGACACAGTTTTTTTCTTTCTTTCAATAATTCAACATGGTCTCATTCTGAATGCGCCAATTGAAGACTGTAATTTAAACGAAATGTGAGTCAAAAGGTAATGAAAAAGAAAGATATGCAACATCCATGGTATTTAGCATTCAAATTAAACCAACGACAAAAATGAGATTGACATGCGGCGAAGCAGAAAATTGCACTATTTCTTTGATGTATTTTGTCTAGGGAAATCATTATGATTGCTTTTTTTAAATATAGCAAGACTTTTTATAGCTCATAAAAGAGACACCTACAAGCCACTGCCCACTTGTTAGGACATACATTTTACAAGCGCCAACGAATGAGTTGTATCTCAATTATGGCCAGGTGTACAAAATCACAGATAGCGCCAGCAATACTAATTGTTAAATGACAAATGATATAGCGTGATGACGTTGAGACAGAATATTGTTTCTGTATAATCGTTGTTAAAAAACGAGGGGGTTTCTGAAAAATGAGACCATCTGTAAACCAGTTTGGTATCTGCATAAATGATTGAGTGCAACCAAAATGCGAAATGCACTCTTGAGCCATATAAAGTGACGACTAAGACATAATTATGACGAAGTGTATAACTGACATTTTATCGATTTCATACTGAATAATTCATAGTACATTGATTCCATCAAAACAGCGAATACACTTTTCGTATTCCATAAATTGACGCGTGCTTTTAGTTGTAATAGAAAGAAATCAAGAACATGATGTTCTGATATTTATTGTGTGGCTATCTTTAGCCACAAACATGCCATCACTAAATTTATCGTATTAATAATTGATTCGGATCGATTTTTTTATTTGCGTCAAGATCCACAACAGTATGGAAGACAAATTACGACAATTGGATGATTAGCATTCAATATGAATGGAAAATGATTTATTCGAAAAACAAACCATTACTTGCTGCCATGTTAAAATACATTTCAAGTGAATTTTAAAGTAGTGGAAGGTATGAATTTAGTTAAGACCGAGTCAATTTCGCCGTGTTGCATTTGAGTTATGCGTTGAAGCAAATGGGTATTTTCCTCCTCATTTATGGAAGAATATTGCCCGTTTTAAGAGCAATAAAGCGATACTGCGTTTGTGTAAACAAAATTGAAATTCACTCATTTTACAGCTGAATATCGGTGGAATGTAGTGTAAAACAGAGATAAGGCACGACACTAAACTTTCCATTATTATCTTATTTACTAGTAACATTTCACATCAATAACGACAGAAGCAAAAAAATGGAACGTGAACTGTGCGCAGCTGTATTTGCACTGGCTCAAACCAAATCGAATAATATATTTGAAGGCGAACATAATTGAAATTTCAACATATTTCATTGCACACGTGACTTTGGCATTTAATATACAATAAATTTTGGAATAGAATATGTTGCGACAGGGTATTGGCATCGACATAACAGTTACCAGTGTAGAAACGTTGAATTAAAGAAGAAGACAATAGATTCCACCACGAATGAATAAAATGCATGAACCGACAAGGCTCTAAAAATAGACTCGAAAGAGTTAATAAAAGAAAATTTCATTTCAGTATGGAATGAATAGCAATTTTATTGCAGCTATAAAAATCAGAAAAAAAAAACCGTTGAAATGTTGAAGATTTGATTACATATGAAAAAATATGATGTTTGAAGCTTGCTCTAAGCAAATCTCTACATACACACACAATGATCGAGAGAGAGAGGGAGAGAGAGAGAGAGTCTAGAAGAAAGTCAATAGAATTATCAGACGAAATTGGCAATAAAATACGATCTTATGAGACTACTTGAAACTGGTAATATGCCACAAGGCAATCTTAAAATAATATTAAAGATTCAAGACACAAAACATGAGTTTTTTTCGCTAAAAAATACTTCCACGTTTAAAATTGCTCGTTACGAAGACTCGTTGCGATTAGGAAGACTTTTAATAAAATAACAATAACTCAAGTACAGCGCTGTAATTATGTGTAGTGCACAAAACACGTGCTGATAATGAAAAACACAGTGCAATAAAAATTGCCACATTTTACGTCACACTCTAATTTACATTATAATTAAATGGTAGTTAGTCAGCACTATATTATCCGCAATTTTTTTTTGCTCTCTCTCTCTCTCTCTCTCTCTCTCTCTCTTCCCGTTTCATTTAAACTTTTTTCTGTGAAATGACGTGTCTGGCTGTTGCTAATGTGCAAACTGACAATTTACGTTAATGATACAAGTGTTCTGGCGAATCAACGTAACGTATAAAGTAAATATCATGTCAATGGAGTGATTGTGTTATTCTCTTCCGTCATCAGAACAGGGCAAACGATCAAACTCGGAGCACTGACGGAGACAATTGAGTTTTTAAAATGTGTCGAATGTTCAACAGCGTACGGGAACATTGACGAAGGTCGAATTAATAAATGTTAGAGTATTAATTGAATTTATGATTTCTTTTGTGCGACAACAGACGTGTGAAAATAATATGCGATTTTTTTTAACACCATAGAACCCGATGGAAATTGTTTTTTTTTTTTTTTTAATGTGTGATTTATATTAAGTGTGTTTGAGTTCATTTCGATTTTTTCTCCCGAATAAATTGCTTATCTCATTTGGTTTTATGAAAGACGATAACGAAAAGAAAAAATTGGATGAAAAACGCAAGCAATCGGTTATAATTCATTGTTATTCAAAGAAAATGGTTGTAAATCACGCACTTGAGGAAAAAAAAGATTGAATTTGTTGCATTCGAATGAAGAATGAAATATAAAATCTGACTGACTTGTAGAAAATCAGTTTCAATTCACTTTCTTTAAAATTCGATGAAAAAAACTTGACATTCAAACTTGATTTATAACTTTATTCATAAAAATTCACGTGTAACAATATTGTTACTCTATCGATTTATTATTCAACAATCAATAACAATTTTCCTTTTTTGTTACAAAATTCTCTCTCACTTTTTTATCGATACTGAAATAGACAAAACAAATTTTCTTCGACGAAATTCGATTTGAAATTTATGTTTCGATGTTTGCTTTTAAATCGTGTGATACGGTCCGACTCCGTTGAAAAGAGAGCAACCGTTTCTGTGTACGTTATTTTTCCAACTGAATACGAACGTATGATGGCGAACCACTTTATACGTGCACAGACAGAGAGAGAGAAAGAGAAACAGATGCCAGAACCCGTGTGCGGTCGACAAAGAATAAACAAAAAAAAAAACAGAGAGAGAGAGAAAGAGATAAAGAGAGCCATGGAAAGGCGAGCGTATGTTGAACAATTCTATATATGCATAGAGAAAGAGAGTGTGCCTCAACCATATACAGCAATGGCAAGGAGAATAAACGTATCAGCTGTGCAATACACGTCGAGATTTGTTTCTTGCACGTTTGTTTAGATATACGAATGTATGGAACTAACGAACACAATTGAATTGAATACTTTGACTGGAATTGTTCACAATTCCATTTTTCTATGAACATCATGCCATCGCTCCCTTGACAGCTAGCATGACAGCACGTTCACCGAATCCAATGCACAGAGAAAGAGAAATGCTCAATTCAGAAAATGTATCGATAGCTCAACAAGTAAAAACCATTAAAAATGTGCAAACATCAAAAGTTTATAACATATAACACTCCGTAACATAAAGATATAGCCAGAACAAGTATATTCGATTCCATAAAATGCACACACACACTCATTAAAGGCATAATGCAAACAAAAAAATGAAAGCAAAAACAATGGTTACATTGTAAGAAAGAAGGGAGAGAGATGGAACGTATGGCATATTATTGCACTTTTTGTTTGGAATGATATAAATGGGTTTCACTGTTCGTGATAGCAAAAAAAGGGAGGCACTATGCAAAAACTAGAAACGATGGGAAGGCAATTGTATTTGAAAAGAGTGTTTTTGCTTTACTCAATGCATTTTTTCCAACGGTATTTGCACAAGAGTCTGAAAAGTTTTTCTGATTTTTAGAGAGAATAAAGTATGCGAACGATATAAAACCGGAACGCCATTTTTATTAAATCCATCATAAAATAAAATCACATGTTGAATTGGATTGTGCATGGCACGATTCAAAGCATTTATAATTCTTATCATGCGTCCGAAAAGAGTTCTCTTCCTTCGTATTAATGACGAAAAACATACACCGCGACTCATAAAGTGATGAGTACTCAATAGTGTACATTATATTTATGTTCGTGAATCAAAACCCATTCGTATTCTGCACAAGCAATCGTGTTTGATTTACCAACAATACTGTCAATCTCAGTAAAATGCAGTCATTCCAACTACGATTTGCTTCATGATACGCGATACGTGCTGTTGGCACGAGCCCATGTTTTGGATAGTCAAACACTTCCTTTTTTTGTTTACCCACTTGACATGTTTGTGTGGCGTTACGAGTTTGTGTTCATCTTTATGTGACGGATGTCATCAACAATGACTTCCCGGCGATACAAAACTTTCATTCTTCGGCAAATAAATTGTTTAAATTACTCTGTACATCTTTGAGTTCTTCCATGGACTCGGGCCCGAAAGGAAGTAGAGAAAAACTCTAGACTTTGTACAAACTTACCAAGAATAGCTCGCAAATGACCTTCGAGGGTTTGTAAGATAGTTTGCTTGATTTCCTTTACCGATTTTCCCAAGAATTGTTCACTGGCGGTGCCAAGCAGTTCGTCGGCCTGATGATGGAAATAATAAACGTTCATCATCTACAAATAGAAATAAGAAAAACGGCAAAGTCGTTCGAGATGAGAAACAGCTATTCCGGATGGGACACGCATATAGTTTTTTTTTGCTTTTGCAATCGAAATTCAAATATGACATTTTCATATATGATTTATATGGGCACGCCAAAAACCGATCTCTATATCACACCACACATCATTACCAATAAAGAAAACATTTTAAAAATAGAGAGAGGAAATGAAGAACAAAATTCGCGATGAATTGAATCATGCCATCGAATCAATGTTTAAAACACGATTTGAAATGAAAATAAAGAAATATATTGAAAATCACACCAAATTCTAAATATTTTGGCATATTTGAACATAAAAAAATAATTGGAATGAAATCCACACAATAAAACAAATTAAGGAAAATCACGCATGATAAACTACGGTATAATTGATAATCAATTAGAACTAGTGATGGCACTTGAAACATATATATATCAAAGTTGGCATTGAAAATTACAATTTAGCAGATCAAAATAAATCAAATAGAATAATAATCAAATTCGGTATGATAATGTGTGAATTTTTGTCTCGGGGCGGACTAACTATTTCTACTGGGTTTTTCTTATTCAATTTATAGGGATAACGTTGATTTTTTTTGTTGGAAAAATATAAGAAAAAAAATTGTAAATGAAAATTGTAAGAAAAAAATCTGAAAATAAATGAAAGTAAAGAAAAATGAATGCAATTTTTTCAAACACAGCATCAAATTTACCAACAACTGCAGCGCGATTGTGTGTGTCACACTCACTTTGTTTGCTTTTATCAATTCACACTACACTTTTATTGATTCAGTTTGATTGGATCAAGAATTTTTCTGATGTGAATTTTATCGAAAATAAAATGGAATGAAATGAATGACAAACCAATGGCAATAATTTTGTGCTCAATTAGAAATAGAAAACAGAAAATTCTCGAAATTGAATTTAAATAAAAATTTATATGAGAAATGGGGTGCTAATGTACATATTGAATGTTTTATATACATGGAATCTTCGGTGCCATTTGTAGTATGCGTTTAAATCATCGATGATTGAATAATAAAAGCGTCAAGTTGTCAAGCAACAACCATCGCACTGAAATCATTTTTTGTATGAAAAAATTATAAACATTGATAACGACGAAGCAGAACTGATAACATTTTTGCAAACAAAGTGAAATATCCAAAACGAAAGAATGAAAATCACTCAAAAACAAGAAAAACCATTTCAACTTAAGATGGTCCACATGGTGCGCATAAATGATAAACAAAACCACTGAAAAGAATCTTTGAATAAAAAAAAATCAAATGAAAGAAAAAAAAAATATGTTTGAACACGATGCAAATATTATAAACGATATCCATCCAGATCAAGCAGTTTCTAGTCAAGGCAGGCATATTAAAACACTAAATATATATCTAAAAATGGTCTGTTTTTTTGGAACTGTTGATAGATAGAGGAGCTTTTCAATTTCATCTAGTAGAAAATGGAAAAAACTCACAAAATCACATCAAAAGAGAAAAAAAAGAGTTAAAATGCATTAATAATTTGGATATATATTTTTGTGAATAAATTTATAAATTCCAAATTCTTATTGAATTCAATGAGCCGAATTGCGACAGTAAAATCCAAAATGATTCGGAATGTGGTGTTTATTCGTTTGATTTATTGAACAACAATAGTACGTCATGTAAAAAATACATTTCAAAATAACCGGATCAAAATAAAATCGAACTGAATTTTGGCCGCTTTATTGTCGCGATTCCGGTTTTATATGAGTGAATGATTCACTCGTCAAATAAAGAAAAAATCGATCAATTTCATCATTTGAATGAGAAATGACCATACCTTCATGATTTTGCATTGAGCAACGCCAGTAACGGTCAATGGAACACCTTGTGCTGTTTCGACTCCCTCGCACATCGGATTCAGTGTCATCACTTCAAGGTTTAATCTCTGAACATCGGTCACCAACCACCATGCCCATGCCCATCCACCGACAATCGTTCTCTTTCGTGTCGATCCACAGCAACCACCTGGAAAAAGAAGAGACACAAATATTGGTTAGAGAAAAAAAATAGAAAACATTGTCTAAAGTCAATTTTGCCTAAGTTCCGGCGACATTCATCGACCGAAATAGTTGAAACTATCGAACACGCTTTCTTATGCTATATCACTTCGTCGAACTCGGGCTTATTAGAAAAGAATGCTTATAATAATTAATCGTTTTCTAAGGCGACATAAAATTGATGGTTTCATTTTTTTTAGCTAGAGTTATGATCGTGTTTTTTGATGAATTAATTTCCAAAAATAGATAAATTTTGTTATTATAAATTTAGTTTTGATGAAAATTAACTTTTAAAAAAACGAAATAAAGCATATGTAGATCTTCAGTAAGAGGTGTAATGCGCTCAATAAGCGTAATGCTTTGTTTGCCGAACTTAGTATAGACAGTGCCATCTATATATAGAATGGGATATTATTTCACAAGTTTGAGAATGAGCGCATATGTTATTCCAAAAATTGTTGAAAAATAATTTAATAAATTGTTTCATTTTTTTGTTTTGAAAGTGAAGTTAGCACAATAAGAATTAGATAATTTCTATTTTAAAAAAACATAAATTTATATGCGTTTTAATTTAACTTAAAAAGCCTCGGGTGTAGAGTGTGTAGATCTTGTAGAAATGATTTTGTTAAAATCTCCATACGTAAACTCATAAGTGTGAGTGTGACATTTGACAGATAGATACAAAACGTAATGTTATTGTTCTCTTACATACTTGTCATACACTCGTGCGAATTATTCTGTTCTGTTAAGTTCGTTTATTCCGTTCATTTATTTTATTTATATTCTTAATCTGGCAATCACATCGCAAAATTGCGTAAAAATGGCAGATTCTATTAACAGTTCTATTGATCTTGACACCGGCTGTATAAAATATCCTGATGGAGACTTTACTTTTATATTAAACTTTATTCTGTTTAGTTCGCCAAAAGATAGAGTGAGGGCGTTAGTGTGACAGATTTCATATAAAAAAGCTACTGTATTAGAGATCTTTCTTCAGTAGAGCATTATATGAAAGTGTGATTAGATGTCAAGGTTAAAATCGAAGTATCAATGGAAATGCAACCGAGCTATTTGATAATTAAGAAAATTAGTATTTGTGTAATCACAATCTCATTGATCATTGAGTCATTGATCTTGTAGAGAGAGAGATGGCCAACTGTCACGATCACAATACACAAAACGTGTTTATTTCATTCTCAAAGAAAGAAATACGTGGAGTTTAGTGTTACAATTTACAAAGCGCGAGCTAAACAAATCGCGAAGAAAGACGATTACCATTTCTTCCATTCTATTTGCGACAAGAGAGCGAAAAAGAGAGATTCCACTTATACAAACAACGGCCGACACTTAATACGATCATACACACTTTATGCCGCTATATGCTTCTTTCTTCTTCTCTATTTATGGTACAACCTGTTAAACTGTCTAGCGCGCTAGTACCATCGAGATACATGTATACTTTTTCATATATTTTTTGTATGTCTGCAGAAGCAAACAAAGAGGTTTTGTTGATATTTAAATGAAATCAGTTGTTGATCGGCCGTTGAGTGTATCACAGTCGGACATTTAATTCTGCTCACTACAAACAGAAAGTTTTTTTGCGAACAAAAAATAACCATTGAAAGTGTTCAAGTTAACTAAAATAAGGTATCAACGAAGAGACATAAAAAAAAATTGAAAATCATTATCATCTGAATTCATTAAAAATTCATTGAATTTCACCCGAAAAAATAACGGTTTGCATTGAATGATGCACGATTATATCGCTAGATTTTAGTCATTTTGAAATGAAAAACGGACGACAAAATAAGTGAAAAGTGTTAATTTTTGTTTCGACTAGCATCGTGATGCTGACGGCGAAAAGATGCACATATGACATAGAAGAATATTGAACAAACTCTCAATTGAAAAGTGAATGGTTTCACTTGGTTCTTGAATTTTTGTTGTGTTTGCATTTTCTATGAAATACGGCCAATTTGGCGCGAAATATTTGTTAAGATTAACTTTTGACTGGCCCATGAATTATTTCCGATGGTTGAACATGCAAAGACGAAAAAGATTTTTCCATTTGCTTCGTGCAATATCAAGTTTCAAGAGACTCGATTTCTAAGAAAAATGGCATACTCGATGCGGTCGGCAAAATATATGTTTTTTGTTTCATGAACGTGTGGGCGGCGTCAGCGGTACTGTATCACGGGTTTTCCATTTTTCGGAGAAGAAAATTCAAGTTTACTTTCGGCAATAATTTTGTGTGTTTGCATTGTATTATTGTTTATGTCAATTTTGCACGAAAACAATAATTTATTTGGTTTATATTGCCGATGTGACCCATTTCATTTGGAAAAGATTAAAAGAGAAATTGATCTCTTGGAATATGGTTGTATATCAGCAAAAGTAATACGGTATTTACTCGATATGTATGCGCACATTTACATCTGCAAAAAATAACATAAAAATCGAATCGCACTTTAAATGAAATGGAAACAAAGTGAGAGAGAGATGGCGAAAAAGAAATATGCGAGTTTGAGAAGGTGTATGTGTGCGCGCGCAAAAACCACAATAAAAAAAAACATGCACTAGACATTGATAAACTTTATGTGAGAGTACGTAGAGAGAGAGAGTGAATGAGAGAATCGTTCGATTTTGCGGCTTACGTGCATTTTATCGCACGCAACAGATGCAACTATATACTTTATTTCTTTTTTTTTTTTTCATTTCGATGGTGAAAAACTTTTCTTATTTCAAGTTTTCTTTGACATGCTTGCACTTGTTGACGTCAAATTTGATAATCATTTTCAATGTTGTAACTTCCCCAAAAAGAAATTCAATATTTCAACATGACTTTGAAAACAATGCCAATGAATATTCAGGTGAAGATTTGAAAAGTTTTTTTACCGTGGGATTTTCCTTCGAACAGATTGCTCTATTTGAAATGGTTGTTTGTCTTTTTCAAATTGGGCCAAACAAACTTTCGGAACAACACTCTTCTAATTTAAGTGAATGACACTAACGTAATGAGTTTATCGTCCATCTCGAAGACTTAACGAGCACAAAAACAGTGATAAATTGTAATAACAGCATAATTTCTCTTTTATTCCCCTCTCTCCATATATCTCTTCATAATGTTGCAGAATTCGTTTTCCATCTAGGGAAACCGTGAAAAATTTCGGCCACCTAGACAACAAATAATAATAAAAACAGCAAAACGTCATTCGATAAAAACAAAAAGAATCATTTCGAGTAAGATACACCGCACGGTTTCACTGTAATGACAATCATTCCAAAACGTTAAAATAACGAAAGTAGTATTATGTCGTGTATATGTTTGGTTGTCTAAAGTATGTTTACGTTTGAAAAAATAAAAAAAGCGTTCGTGCTTCTTCTTTTATAAGTCTACAACGACCTATAAAACGGTGTAGTCAAGCAGAGATAAATTACCGTAAGATATTTTAAAAGTATGCGGTGCTTCAGCGATCGAAGCGAATGACGTACGTGCTTGTGCACGCATTCACATTGTAAAATGCCATCGACACCGTTCTTTTTCTTCTTATCCATTTCTCTTCATCGGTTCTTTTCATTCAAGTCAAAGCCATTGTCATCACTTTGACATAGAAAGAATCAGACAATATATTTAGCTGCCGTCATCTGGATATTTCAGCTCATCTGGATGCCGTCAGCAGATGATGCGAAGTGAAAACAATAGAAGTGATTGTTATAGCAATACCAGTATATAGCAAGCTTATATACCTATAACGATTTCTATTGTTTTCACTTTGTATCATCTGCTGACGATATCCAGATGAGCTGTAATATCCAGATGACGACAGCTAAATATATTGTCTGGAAAGAATCGTTTATACACGAATCGTTCACCTTCACACAAAAAAATGTTTTGCATATAATCGTTTAATTGATTAAATGAGTTTGATGAGACACACACATACCCATAAGCTCACAAGTCGGCTTATTGAGTATCTTTTTTACTCGATTAAAGAAATGCCGATGAAGTCATAATCACCAAGAACATTTCATTTCACAAAAAGAGAAATCTTAAGAACTCTTTCTGTGGCCGAAGATGATCGCATATAGCAATAAGAAGAAGAAAAATGAAGAGGAATTCTTTTGTAACGGTAATTGTTGCGGTTTCATAATGCAAAGCAAGAATTCTTTCGGTTTGATCAAGATGATGACAGTGACAGTGAGTGGAAGGAAACTAAAGAGCGCGGAACGATGTAGATATGTGTGTATGCGGCCTGATTATTTTTCTCTCTCAATTCTACAGCCATTATATCGGTGGTATGTCGATTGTGCCATGATATTACCAAATCGATTAAAAAAACAGCATAAAAGGCACTCAGTAACCCATTTACGGTTATCCACCACTTTTCTCGAATAACTTTTTAAATATGGGTTATCCAGTCAAATTACTTCCGATGCCAGTATACATTAAGTGGTTTGTCAATTTCCTTGATTTATAAATTGAATCGATAACATTGCACACCTAATTTATTCAGACTTGTAACTAACACGTACCCATGAATTGTGTGCAAGCTTCATCATTTAAATGACCCAAATTACAAACATTTCCTATGATATTTCAAATAAAATTATCTAACCGAATTGATTTGATATGAACAATATCAATTGCTTTGTCTTCAAATTGTGGAAAAATTGGGCTGCACCTATCTGTATAAAAAGTTTCGTAAACGATTTAAGCGATGAATTCATAAATGATTCGCAATATTTTTTTTATTATAAGCCGATCGAATAAGCTTGCAGTTACTCGTTTGTTTGTCATAAATTAAAAACCGTTTCACCGAAAGTATTGTAGTAGTTATTGGAAATGATTCAGTAATCATTGTTTGTGCCTATCGCATTTCGATTAATATTGATTAAAATTGTTTGCGGTTCTTCGTTGCTTTGCATTTCGCGCAATTCTTTCTCTGGCTCCGTTCATTCAATGTGACACAATGGTTTTAACGGTGGCTCATTTCAATTTTATGTACGGCAAACGGCATATGCGTGAAGAAATCACAATCGAAAAATCAATTCCAATTTTAAATGGCTAATCACATTTTCCCTTTTCATTGGTTTACATTTTATCTCAATTGATATTGTGTTCATTGGCAATGTTCGGCTATTTTAATTCGACGAAAAAACAATCGATTAGACACAATGTGAGAAGAATACTAAAAGAAAACGTGTGCAATTGAAAAAAAAAAAACGTTTTCCTCTCCCACAGCAGTAGCAAAGCCAATAAAAAACTGTATCGAAAATTTCACTTTTCACTGGTTTGGCGTACGTGATAAATGCAACATTAACCATTCGCCGGCTTTGCATTTTCGGTGCGATTTTTTCGCTGCTTTGCACCAAGCTCTTTTCTCTTCTTCACATGACTATCGATTTTTTTTCGTGCCATTGTATACTCGATAGTGCTTTTTTGTTGTTTGTATAAGATCATCTATTACGTAGGTTGCTCCATAATTTTTTTTAAAATGGTACTTATAGTGTTGCCCGATGTAAACCATTGTCATATTCGTAAAGTTTGATGTTTTGGTATGTATTCGTGCCCTGAACCTTTTGTCGTACGAACGCTATTTGTATTGTTTACAGTGACTGGTAAACTGCGACTCAACAAAAAAATGAATTTTACACGTGAAGATTTTCGTAAAATGATTTACTACGATTTTCGAAGTAAATTATCTCAACAACAGTGTTTCGATCGACTTCATTTGGCCTTTGGCAATGAAGCACCAACCCTTCAGACAATTTATAACTGGTACCGAGAATTCCGTTGCGGTCGTAGTTCGCTCAAAGACGAGTTTCATACAGGTCGTCCAAAATCGGCTGTTGTGCCACAAAACATCGATGCTGTCAGAAAACTGATTATGGAAGATCGTCATGTGACCTACCGTGAGATTGAGGCATCTTTGGGCATTTCATCCCACAGCATACATACAATTTTGCATGAACATTTAGCCGTAAAAAAGATTTGCTCTCGTTGGATCCCACATAAATTGACCGATGAACAAAAAATGGCTCGTGTGAGTTGGTGTAAAGAAATGCTCAAGAAATTCAATCGTGGTGCTTCAAAAGACGTTAATAAAATCGTCACTGGTGACGAATCGTGGATATATGCCTATGAGCCCGAAACGAAACAGCAGTCGACTGTATGGGTCTTCCAAAATGAAGATAACCCAACGAAAGTTGTTCGAGCTCGAAGTGTTGCGAAGCAAATGGTCGCCTGTTTTTTCGGGAGAAGTGGTCATGTGGCAACCGTTCCACTAGAGGATCGTAAGACCGTCAATTCTGATTGGTATACCACCATTTGTTTGCCCGAAGTGTTTGGTGAAATAAGAAAAAACAACCACCGTCGCAAAATAATTCTTCATCACGATAATGCGAGCTCTCACACATCTTTTCAAACTACTCGATTTTTGACCGGTCAAAACATCGAACTGATGGGTCATCCACCGTACAGTCCTGACCTGGCACCCAATGACTTTTTTTTGTTCCCAAGCGTGAAGAAAAAACTACGTGGTCAACGATTTTCGACACCAGAAGAAGCAGTTGAAGCGTTCAAAACACACGTTTTGGAGATATCAGTTTCGGAGTAGCACGAATGCTATGACAAATGGTTTCATCGAATGCAAAAGTGTATCGATCATCTCGGGGAATATTTTGAAAAACAATAAAACCATTTTCGACAAAAAACAACTGTGTTATATATGTTTTTAAAAAAAATTATGGAGCAACCCTCGTATTTCAATTTTTATCAATATTTCCGACTATTTATTTATTCAATAAAATTTCAATTGTTCATCGTTTGTGTGTCCATTCATTGGATCGCCTTTGGTTGGCATAAAAATAAAAATAATTTTGCATTTTAATGGAAATACCGAAATGTAAAGCAATCAGTACTTGGTGATTGCCAGAAATTTAAAAGTTGAAGCAAACCAATTTAGTTTAATAACCTAAATAAAAGTTTCCAGCCGCAGAATTTTCGTCGTTTTTCCCAATTCAAATATTCAAGTTCTTGTTCGCTGGTTTAAATTAAAAAGAGACCACGTATATCCCTCAGGGGTAAAATGTGCATAGTAATGGACGTCAATCCATTTACATAAGACATTTGAACTTCACAAAAAAAGTGCGATGTTGTTGATGGTTTTGATGTGGGTCACTGTATTCCCTTGAATTAGAATGAAATACGGAAATTGAAACGTGATCTAAAAGCAAATACGAAAAAAAACAATAAAAAAAATCAAAAGTCCCGGTGCATTTCCATTAGGTAACCGCAGTCAATGTGACTAACCAGATGCAGATCTGGTTTCTTGTTCACTTGTCAGCCATATGCTTTTGCCTCTTACAAAATCACAACTGAACGAGTTTTGGTTGTTTGGTTTTTCGATCAACAAAAGCAAATCATACGTACAAACCGAATCAGTTATAATTTTTTTTTGAGTATGTATGTGTATGTGCGTGTGTTTATGACGTTGAAAGCAATCAAAATAAACGTGTATTTATCGAAGCATCATTATTTTCATTCTCTGTTCACCGGTTTTCGTTTGCTCTTCTTTTGTCGACACAAAACCATTCATTTAACTGAAGACTGTGTATATGTTGTTGTTTTGCGTTTGAGAAGATTTGTGGGGAATAAACTGTAAACAGAGAGTTATGCAGGCATCAGTAACAGGCCGTGCGTG
The DNA here is from genome assembly GCF_009176525.2 of Contarinia nasturtii. Taxonomy (NCBI): domain Eukaryota; kingdom Metazoa; phylum Arthropoda; class Insecta; order Diptera; family Cecidomyiidae; genus Contarinia; species Contarinia nasturtii. Next base: position 1,730,491 of record NW_022200123.1, on the reverse strand, counting down.
TATTTCGTAGACCATCACAGAGGAAAAAAAATTCCATAGTGTATACGTACAGTTGGCAAAGATTAATTGGATGGCTTTGAACTTGATTTTTTAACGGTTTCCGTCGAATTTTACGTTTAGTCTTTAATTGGTAGCTCGAGCAAACGGATCGTCTGCATTCGACTCGAATTTATTGAAGTGCTCAATTGTCAATTGTGTTTGTTTTAACCATTCTGCAAACGAATTGTTCGTTAATATTGCACTTTTCATTCTTTCACTTACGTCGACTTGTATTGAAATATTGATCCAGTTTATGTCTACTTTCAGGTGAAAAGCAGAACTATAGCATAACGTGGCAATAAAAAAAACCTTTTAAATTCCAAACAAAACAGAGAAATGTGTTTATCACATTTCCTATTTGAATAGAGAGTGTCAAATCGATTAAAAAAAAAAAGAAAAAAGCAGTGTTGTGTGTGATACGAAGCGTATAAGATGAGTGCCATAGTCGGAGCCGCAAATGCAATTGGCGGTGCTGCTGTTACAGCGGCAAATAGTGTCGGTTGGTTTATTCCAATGCTTGTTGCAGCCGTTGCATACTATCAATATGAAGAGATAATGTCACCCGAATCACGACCCATCGACATTCCCACCGAACATTTGCTTGACGAATATGTACGACTACATTTAATGTTTTTTTTTCTGTTCTTTTATTAACGTGGATTTTTTTTTATTTATTTTGCATCGGAAAAGGATTTTATTATAGTTGGCGGTGGTTCGGCTGGAGCGGTTGTGGCAAATCGATTGACAGAAGTGGAAAATTGGAATGTTTTATTATTAGAAGCTGGCGGCGATGAAACTGAAGTATGTTTTTGATTGCAATAAATGAAAGTTTCATATGTATATAATGGAAATTGTGTATTTATAGGTGTCAGATGTACCATTGATGGCTGGATTTTTGCAATTGAGCCCATTGGATTGGAAATACAAAACCGAACCGCAAGGAACGGCATGTTTAGGTAAATTACATGTTCGATGCAAAAAAAAATGCAGTTCACAATGAATTATTTTTTTTAAATTGCAGCTATGACTGGTGGACGATGCAATTGGCCAAGAGGCAAAGTAATTGGGGGTTCGTCCGTTTTGAACTACATGCTTTATCTGCGTGGTCACAAAAAAGACTATGACGATTGGGAGGCAATGGGCAATACCGGTTGGGGTTATAAAGAAGCTTTATATTATTTCAAAAAATCGGAAGACAACACCAATCCATATCTGGCTTCAACGCCATACCATTCAACTGGTGGTTACTTAACTGTCGGTGAAGGTAATTTCTCTTATTCAATTGAGAATGACAAATCAGTTATTAAAAAATAATGTTTTTACTCGAGCAGCTCCTTTCCACACACCATTAGCGGCTGCTTTTGTTCAAGCTGGTGTTGAAATGGGCTATGAAAATACAGATTTAAATGGTGAAAAAGGTACCGGTTTTATGATTGCACAAGGAACGGTACGTCGTGGCAGTCGATGCAGTTCGGCAAAAGCATTCTTGCGACCAGCTCGTTTACGTCCAAATTTACATATTGCCATGCATGCACATGTGACACGTTTAATGATTGATCCAAAAACAAAACGTGCATTTGGCGTTGAATTCATACGTGATCGTAAAATACATTATATTCGTGCATCAAAAGAGGTTATCGTTTCGGGTGGAGCGGTTAATTCTCCACAAATTTTAATGCTTTCCGGCATTGGGCCAAAAGCTGAATTGGCAAAGCATAAGATACCGTTGATTAAAGATGCACCGGTCGGTGAAAATCTGCAGGACCACATTGCATTGGGAGGTCTCACGTTTGGCGTGAATCAAGAAGTGTCAATTGTCGAGAGTCGAGTTCAATCGGTGTCAACTGTTTTGCAGTATGCGGTATTCGGTCAGGGGCCGCTTACCATTCTTGGTGGCGTTGAAGGATTGGCTTTTGTTAAAACAAAATATGCCAATGCTAGCGATGATGTTCCAGACATTGAATTCCATTTTATCTCCGGTTCAACAAATTCGGATGGTGGCAATCAATTACGAAAGGCACATGGTTTAACACAAAAATTTTACGACGCTGTTTTTTCACCATACAATAATCGTGACACATGGAGCATTTTACCAATGTTATTACGACCAAAAAGTACCGGTTCAATTCGATTGAGAAGTCGCAATCCATTGTAAGTTTATCACGATTTTTTGCCTTCATTTTTTTTGTTCAACTATTTTATTGACTCACGGTTTCACCATTTAAATAGTGACTATCCGTACATTTATCCAAATTACTTCTTCGATGATTCGGATTTAAAGACGCTTGTTGAAGGTGTTAAGATTGCCGTGGCTGTTTCACAAACGAATTCAATGCAACGATTTGGATCGAAATTGATTGCATACAAATGGCCAGGTTGTGCCCATTTGGAATCGTTTACCGATGAGTTTTGGGAGTGCATGATTCGACAATATTCGGCTACCGTTTACCATCCGGTTGGAACGTGTAAAATGGGACCATACTGGGATTCAACAGCAGTTGTTGATCCCGAATTGCGAGTATATGGCGTTCGAGGACTGCGAGTTATTGACGCATCGATAAGTAAGTTCCATTACAGTGAAATCATGCTGAGTGAACAATTTTAATAAATTCACAACTTTTTTTATTGTCATTTACAGTGCCGAAATTAGTTGGAGCAAATACAAACGCACCGGTAAATATTGCGCTTTTTCAGTATTTCCGTCTATTTACTTTGGCAAAATTTCAACTAAATTTCATTCGTTTTATCACAATCAGGTAATGATGATAGGCGAGAAGGGAGCAGACATGATAAAAGAATTTTGGATTCATCAAATAACAGCTGGTTTCGAGTAAACGTTACGTGCGAAACCAAAAGACATGAACAAGAACCCATAGTTTTTTATTGTATTGATTTAAACCAATTTTCTGTTAACTTAATTTATTTTCATTTAATTTCTTAATTTTTGGTTAAAAAACTGATTGAATTGATTTACTGCTCTATTTTTTTTACATAAAAATAGCACATAAGTAGAATAAATTAATTGTGATATTAATTAAAGAAATTGACAAATATTTACTGCGACAATGAACGTATATTCAACTTGAAAAGGCCTGAAAAATTAAAAAGTGACGTTGACCAATGAACTGCAACTAAATAAATAAGGTGTAATCGATTTGGGCTCACATCAACCGAAACGACTCTATATTTATCTCAATTTAAGACAAGTGAAATAAAATATTTGAAAGAAAAAAATCTCAAACAGTACATTCAACCGATTGTTTCTTTTGTTCAAATTTTTTCGAAAAAGCAGACAGTTTAGTGGAACAAAAGGTGCGTTTGAGCTGTTCGAAATGGGTTTCAAATTTCCAGAACAATTGCATTGAAATTGCAAACAAAATGTACTTTTTTGCACGAAATTCAAGCCAATTCAGACTTTTGACTTGAATGTTTATGTTTCAGCATGTAAACAAGGTGACAAAAAAGTTTATGAATTTTTTCGGTAAAAATTGAATACTCGCAAATTATTATTTACAATTGGTTCTGCATTACACATTGTACCGCACGCTTGCATAGCTAAGCACATATTTTTTTTTCTTTCGGTTTGATGTAACATTCTGCGGTAGAGAAACTTCAATTGGCTCGATTTAAATGTAGTTGGTGTGACAGCATACACAGTGGTGCAGTGAACAAATAGTGTCTTGATTGAATAATTAATAAATTATTATTTCGACAAAATGTTAGCTGAAGTGTTTGCACATTTACGTATATTTGTGACGTATGGACCGGGAATGTTATTTCTGATATTTTTGCATGAAGCAATACGCGTTCGACGACCGGACATTATCGATAAAGAAAATCGAATTCGGAATATTGAGACAAGTGAATTGTTAGAATCTTATGACTTCATTGTTATCGGCGGTGGAAGTGCGGGTTCTGTGATTGCGTCAAGATTATCGGAAATTGAGTCGTGGAATGTGTTACTAATCGAAGCCGGACCCGATGAATCGTTACTTTCAGGTGACCATTTAAAGTGAAATTCGTTTTAAACAAGAAAATGTGTATAAAGTTGTGCTTTTTTTCTTCAGAGGTACCATTCATATATCCAGCTCTGCAGCATTCAACACTTGATTGGGAGTTTGAAACAGAAAAATCGGATCGTTATTGTTTGGCAATGGACGGAATATGTTCATGGCCCCGAGGTAAAGTGTTGGGTGGTTCGAGTGTTCTAAATGCAATGATGTACGTGCGTGGAAATCGTCATGATTACGATCGATGGGCTAGCTTGGGAAATCCTGGTTGGGATTATAAAACGATGTTACACTATTTTAAAAAGTCCGAAGATATGCGAGATCCAACATTGGCGAAAAGTCCATATCATGGTGTCAACGGTTATCTAACAGGTAAAAATTGCCGTAAATAATTTGAATTCGAAATGTATTGACCGTTTGTATTAAATTCAATCAGTGGAACCATTTCATTTTGCATCGCCGTTGGCTGATGTCACAATGGCCGCATTTGAAGAATTGAATTTTCTGAACGAAGAGAATGATATTAATGGTAAATCACAACAGGGATTGGCACAAACTCAAGGAACTCTTCGCAATGGATTACGGTGTAGTACAAATAAAGCATTTTTGCGGCCAGCAAATCATCGACCAAATTTGCATATAACATTAAATTCATTCGTTCAAAAAATACTCATTGATCCGATTACACGAAATGCTTACGGTGTACAATTTCAACGTGAAAATAAATTGTTTGAAGTGCATTCAACGAAAGAAACAATTTTATGTGCCGGTGCCATTCAATCGCCGCAATTATTGATGTTATCGGGTATTGGGCCAGCATCACATTTGAACGATATTGGAATCAATGTGATACACGATTCACCCGGTGTTGGTGAAAATCTGCAAGGTATAATATAATCTCGACACAATTACGAAAACATGCAGATTTTTAATTTCATTTTTGTCGCACTTTTAGACCATATCGCAATGGGCGGCGTCGTTTACTTGATTCAAAATCCATTTTCAGTGGATACACTGTCGTTTGTGGTACCAAAAATGGCAAATGCCATTTCAATTCGAAACTTTGTGTTCAATCAAGATGGACCATTATACGCAATGGGTGCCGCCGAAACAATGGGATTTTTTAACACAAAATATCAAGATCCGAACGTTGATTGGCCAGATGTACAATTATTTTTTGCAGCCTATTCGGACGTTACTGATGGTGGTCTGTTCAGTCAAAGAGGTTCCGGCATTTCGTATGAGTATTATTCACAAGTGTTCGAGCATGTTGTTTACAAAGACAGTATTATGATCATTCCACTTTTAATGCGACCCGAATCAAGGGGACGCATTTTGTTGAAAAGCGACGATCCAATGGAATATCCAATCATACATGCCAATTACTTTGATTCACCGCACGATATTAATGTTTTGGTAAGATGCTTCACTTTTTCATGCGATTTTTATTTACAAAAATTCAATTATTCCCCATTTAAGATTGAAGGTTCGAAATTCGGATATGAAATAACAAAAACAAGTATCTTCCGAGCATTAAATGCTACACTAAATCCAGCCGTTATTCCGAATTGCAGTGGATTGGTTTATTTGAGCGATGATTTTTGGCGATGCATGGCAAGACATTATACCCAAACCATTTATCATCCATCGGGGACATGCAAAATGGGACCATCATCCGATCCATTGGCTGTGGTCGATCCGCGGCTTCGTGTTCATGGCATCCACAATTTGCGTGTGATTGATACGAGCATGTAAGATTTTATCTAAGCTTGATGTTTTATATACCGAAAATTAAAAATTATCTTCATCATTCTAGAATGCCATATATTGTGACCGGAAATACAAATGCGCCAACCATTGCGATTGCAGAAAAGGGAGCTGACATGATCAAAGAAGATCACTTGCACTATGGCGGAAAAAATTACTAACAAAAAATATATCAACAATGCTCATTGAACTTGACCATGTTTTTGGACTACGAAAAGAAATAGATTGTAAACATTGTCTATGGAATATTCAAAAACTAATAGTAAATTGTAATAGTTTTATCAATGAAAAAATGAATGAAAATTAAATAAACACAATGAAAATAAAAAAGTATGTCAATATTATTGCTCTTTTGAGCGCGATTAAATGCAGTACTTTAACAATGTTCTTGGAACCGATCAAAAAAAGGTAAATTCCGATGAAATCTTATTATACAAAAGTATTTCTTTGAATTCGCATAAAAAAAACTTCAAAAATAGAAAAACTAAGCAAAAACCTTTGCAAATCAAAGCAATGTGTTCGTATATAGTGCAATATGAACATTTAAATCAAGAGAGCATTTTCGGTGTGTTTTTAATTCATTTAAAACCCGTAGTAATCTTATCTGCTGTGCAATCGTTTCAAATCGTTGAAATATACAAAAGCAAATTCTGTCTGCCGATCACAGATAATACAAAAAATGTACGGACTAATTTATACAACAACAATACAATTATATTTGTTAAAATTCATCGCTATTCATTTGAGCTTCTTAGCAGAGTACAAGTGGAGCATGAAACCGGTAAATACATCGATCGATGCATTGTTTATTTTTGCAAATCAAACATAAAAATAATGGGCAGTAATTCGATTTTCGGAGGAATAAAAAAACTTAGCCAAATGAAATAAAAACTGCATTTCACTGCATTGTGTTAGTTCAATGACATACGAAAAACGCACATATACAAAGGGTGCCAAGTTCAGGTGTTATGTAACTTCCTAAGTACACAAAACAGTGCGTCGCCTCGCATACCTTTACGCTTATTCGATAATAATAACCAATACTTGAACACAATTGCCTATCTAAAGGTTTAACTGAATACAAGGGGAAAAGAACTCTCAAGTATGAAAAAAATGAATGGAACACCAACCATGTAAGCAATGACACTTATTCATTCTTCAATAGTTTTCCCCTTGTTTAGCCACTTAAATGTAATACAATTAATATAATATGCTATAAAACCACATTGCTAGAAATCCATTTACGCACATCAATTATATTATCAGAACCGTTAACAAGTGTCTTGTGTTTTGCTCGTTTTTCCACTAAAAACTTCGCAACACAAAGAAAGTGTTTCAAGAAATAATTCTTCAAATCAGAAGAAATATATTTGTTTGAAAATGGAAGTTTTTCCGTCTCAATGTGCTGCACAAAGTGTTGGCGCTGTAAATCAATTGTTTGGTTTACTCATACAAAGCATTTTGGCTGCACAATGTTCGATTTCACCACCAGAATTTTGGCCTGAAGATTATGGAGCGAAATTATCGGTGTCAGGTGCGATTTTTGTAAATTCTTTCGCTTTTGTTGCGTAAATTAGAAAATATATATTTCAATTCAATCAAGTGGTATTACTGACATTGTTGGTGTTACAGTATCAGGTTAACAGGTCAATTATAGCATTCCAAAGATTAGATTTTCTAAGTGTTGTTATTAATTTTAGGAGTCGTTGGAGTTTGTTGATTTAAATGGAATTTATTTCGTTTTAGAAAACAATGAATTTGAAGTCGACTTCATCATTATTGGTTCTGGGTCGGCAGGTAAGCTAAATGTATTTGCATATGATAAATAAATTGATTAAACAGGTTCGGTTCGTCATTTATTACTAGCGTTTATTTTATTTTAGGTTCGGTTCTTGCAAATCGATTAAGTGAAAATCCAAATTGGAAGGTTTTATTATTAGAAGCAGGTGGTGATCCGCCAAGTGAAACAGAGGCAATTAGAATAAGAATAAAATTACGTAGTCGTATGCGCTTTATTGTGTGCTTCAAAATTTTAGGTGCCCGTGCTTTTTGAATCATTGCGTAAAACACAAAGTGACTGGGAATTTTATGCAAAATCGGATTCGGCGTGTTTAGCAAGTAAAGATGGTTGTTTTTGGCCACGAGGAAAGTGTTTAGGTGGTTCATCATCAATAAATGCGATGTTTTATGTGCGTGGCACACCAAGAGATTACAATCGCTGGGCTGAATTGGGTAATCCAGAGTGGAACTGGGAGAATGCATTGAAATATATGAAAAAATCGGAAGGAAATGAAAATGCGGACTTTGTTAACTATAAAAATGGAAAATATCACAGCGATAAAGGACCATTGAAAGTAAATCATTACAGCGATTTACATCCACTTTCACGAATTTTCATTGAAGCCGCCGAAGAGGTTGGAATTAAACACTTAGACGACATAAATGCCGACGAACTTTTGGGTTATGTAAGTGCACAAGCAACCGTTTCAAATGGACGACGTCAAAGTACGGCAAAAGCCTTTTTAGTTCCCGCAAAAAATCGCACCAATTTATATATTGTAAAACATGCACATGTACAAAAAATACTGATTGACGATCAAAATGTTGCGACCGGCGTTGAATTTTTGTACAAAAATGAAAAAATGTTGAAAGTCACCAGTCGAATGGAAGTGATTTTATCGGCCGGAGCTGTGTCAAGTCCGCAGATATTAATGATGTCTGGCATTGGACCAAAAGAACATCTCGAGCAACACAATATCGATGTTAAACACGATTCGGCCGTGGGAAAAAATCTATTGGATCATGTTTATACAGCAATGTTTTTCCAATTTCATCGTTCCTCACCGACCAAAGAATCAATGACCGATACATTGGATGCCATTTACAATTTGGCCATTCATAATAAAGGACCGCTTACGGGCTTCGGTCCATCGCAACTTATTGCGATGCTTAACACCGAAAATGGAACTGGCCAACCTGATACTGAATTACATTTCATTATGTTTGAACAAAATTCGTGGAAATTCAAAGCACATCTTCAGCTAAAAAAATTTGATGAAAAAATCGAAAAAGCTTTGTTGGCCGCAAATGAAAAAGCTGATATTGTGACGATATGGCCAACACTATTAAAACCAAAATCTTCCGGTTTCATTGAACTTGAATCGACGTCACCAAGTGATAAACCACGAATTGTACCGAACTATTTCAGCCATAACGATGATATGACCACCATGTTACGGGCTGTGAAGCAACAGATTTCCTTGGAGAACACACAATCATATCGCAAACATGAAGGCGAATTTTTAAAGTTACCGCTTACCGAATGTGATGAATTCGAATTTAAATCGGACGATTATCTAAAATGTTACATAAAATACTTTAGCTCCACACTTTTTCATCCGGCTGGCACAAGCAAAATGGGACCGGACAGTGATGCGGATGCCGTAGTTGACTCGCGGTTAAATGTTCGCGGCGTGAAACGATTGAGACAAATTGATGCTGGAATTAGTATGATTTTTGAAATTCCATGACGAAAGAGCTTTCATTAAATGTTGATGTTTTGTGTGTTTTCAGTGCCAGAGCTGGTGAGCGCAAATACAAATGCGGCTGTCATCATGATTGGCGAACGTGGAGCCGATTTTATCAAAGAAGACTATGACAAAAAGCAAAAGACCGAATTGTAAATTACACAATGTATTCAGTGTCACAGAAATAATCAAAGGACCTATTTTCACATTTACAAGGACATCACAAACAGACTGGTCATGATAATGATCAATGGATTTCATCAGAATATGAGATGAATCGAATGTGTTGTTTAAAATTAACACTTAATGAATCATTCGAATTATCTGATAATTTGTTTTGGGCAACGTTATATTACGCAATGCCCTGCAGACAAATTATAGAAAATGCACTCAGCTTTTTTAAAATCGAAAAATAAATAATGATGAAATTTCTATACCGCTCGTTTCGTTTCTTTTATATGTTCTCAATTGTTTTCAAATATTGAAAACGTTATCCTGCTTATGACGTTTTGTCACCATTGAAAACAGAATGTAAAGGCCAAAAGCCAATGACCATAGGTTTGCATTGATATATCTCAATAAATGTGTTTGTTTCTTTTGCATTGATATAAAAAAATATATGTGATAACAATGCGACGTGCACAATTGTCAAAACAGTACGAAAACAGTAATTAAAGGAATTCCACCAACAAAGGATCGACATTCAGTTGAATATCAACCTTTTTGTTTGAATTTTTGGACATTTGGAAAGCGTAATTTTTTGCGATTTGATTTAATGCGAGGAGTACTTGTTTTATTTAAATATTGATTCAGAATCATTCAAATTCATTTTTTATACAGATTTTTTTCATTTATTTCTTTTTTTGTTTGCAGAGAAAAACCGTCAAATATGGATGTGTTGAATCCAGCATGTGCTGCCCAGAGTGTGGGTCCAGCAAATCAACTATTTGGGCTTCTCGTTCAAACCATTTTAGCGGCACAATGTGCTATTTCACCAAAAGATATGTGGCCGAAAGACTTTGGACCTACGGCCCTTGAACAAGGTTAGCCAGTCTATGTATTTCGGATGGATATCGATGGCGCTGTGCAGTTGCGTTTAATATCCAGATATTCTAAAATATCTCGGATGGATATCCATCCGAAATACATAGACTGAGGTTAGCAAAATGTAAATTATAACTGACTGGCTTTTGAATGACGCTCAAGTTTTGAACTTCAAATGCCTGATTATCATTTCGTTTAGCATTTTATCGATAAAGGTTTATTGTCGCTGTGTGTAGTTTTGCTCTTGAAGAGTCAGCTTCTGAATTTTGATCATAGATAACCCAAAGTCAAGTCATTCTCAATTCGGTTCTTTTATTAGATTCAGCTTCCGTACAATTTATCCATTGTATGATTTTTTTTTGTATAATCGTAAAAATATTTGTTGCTCAATTAATATGTTAGGGGACACTGAAATTAACTGTCTGTATACTTCTTAAAATTCTTTTTAATGAAGATAAGAAGCAAACCGCTTAAAATACTAACATGACAATCTATCATTTGTTTGATAAGGAAGGAGTATTAAAGAGTGTATTTTTTTTTATTATCAACAGGATTGAATGAACCATTTGATTTCATCATTGTTGGTGCAGGTTCAGCAGGTTTCTAAAACTCATTCTATACTTGTATCACTGTTGAAAAATGATGATCTAAGCGTGTGTTTTATTGTATTTAGGTAGTGTTGTGGCAAGTCGTTTGAGTGAGAATCCAAATTGGAAGGTTTTATTATTAGAAGCAGGCGGCGATCCACCAATTGAATCTGAGGTACGAAGTTTTTTGCAATTAAGTTTGATTATATTGAGTAAGAAAGTCTCATAATACATTCACAGATACCATTATGGTACTTTCACCTTCAAAATACGGAATACGATTGGAAATTCAGAACCGAGCCAAGTGAAACAGCTTGTCGCAGTGTTAAAGGTGGTGGTTGTTTTTGGCCAAGAGGCAAGATGTTAGGCGGTTCACATGGTTTGAATGGGGCTATCTATTTACGTGGACACAAATCAGACTTTGATGAATGGCAAAGTATGGGCAACACAGATTGGGGTTGGGATTCGGTTTTAGAATATTTCAAAAAGTCCGAAACAAATGCAAATCGTTCGTTTGTTGAACATCAAAATGGCGAGTGGCACAGTGACAAAGGTGAGATGGGTGTCGATCATTATGACCAACCGGAGCCGATTCGTCAAGTGTTCATTGATGCGGCAAAGGAATTTGGCTACGATTTTATGCACGATCTTAATGCTGATTTAAGTTTGGGCTATGCAAACACTCAAGGAACATTAAAAAACGGTGAACGTCACAGTACAGCCAAAGCATTTTTGGTGCCTGCGAAAAATCGAAAAAATTTGCATGTAATTAAATACGCACACGTTCAACAAATTCACATTGATTCATCGAATAAAGTCACAAGCATTGAGTTCATCTACAAAAATGAGCATAAATTCATTGCGAAAGCGACAAAAGAAACCATTTTATCGGCTGGAAGCATTGGTACACCACAATTGCTTTTGCTCTCTGGAATCGGTCCCAAAGAGCATTTGATGGAGCTGGGAATTCCAGTTAAACAAGATTTGCCTGTTGGAAAAAATCTCCAAGATCATTTGATTGTTCCCCTTGTTTTTCAATTTAACAAGTTGACTGCACAACCAGAACCACCCACCGAATTCTTAGATAATCTATACAACTATCTTATTCATAGAAAAGGCCCATTGGCCGGAATTGGAACAGCTAATTTAGTTGGTATGATCAATACCGTCAATCATAGTGGATATCCTGATGTTGAATTACAAATTGTCAATGAAAGAAAACAATCGGATTTTTTGAAAAAATTACTACATGCAATAGATTATGAAGAAAGTGTGATAAAACCGTTGCTTGATGCAAATAATGAGGGCGAAACTAGTTTTGTTTACGTTGAATTACTGCGACCAAAATCAAGTGGCGAGATTCTATTGCAAAGCACCGATCCAAATGATGCACCACGAATTCTGCCGAACTATTTGGGCGATAAACGTGATGCGGATACATTAATTCGAGGCCTTCAATTCCAAGCAAACTTCGTCAATACTGAATCATTCAAGCAGAATGACGGCGTTTTAGTTCGAATTCCATTCGACGATTGTGACAAACACGAATATCAATCGTACGACTATTGGAAGTGTTACATAAGCCACATGGGAACAACTGTTTATCATCCAACATCTACAGCAAAAATGGGGTCAGATTCAGACAAGAAAGCCGTTCTCGATGGCTCGTTAAGAGTCAGAGGAATCAAAGGATTACGCGTCATTGATGCTTCTGCGTTACCAACTCTAGTGAGTAGCAATCCAAATGCGGTTGTTATTATGGTCGCCGAAAAGTCCGTTGATATCATTCGCAATAAATGGATGAAGGCGGAAAACACTGAATTATGATCCAAAAGAGAAAATAATATATTTTGAGAGTTTACAATTTATCCCTTCTAATAAAAAAGTCTTTGAAAATGTAAAACTTTCGTGTCGAAATGGTGTCCAGTTTTTATCATACTTAATTATTTCCATAGACATTCGTAACTTGAATAGAGTAAACGCTGTATTTTGCATTATTACGAAGAAATGATTATGTGCATTAAATTTCAAAATCCCTACTAATAACGCCCATATTTATACTGCTTGATAAAAATTTAAATATGAATGAAGTCTACGGTCTTTATTCAGGCGTCTTAAAATACTTTCAATGTAAAATGCAACCAAATATAACCGTACTGCTTTGTTAATTCTATTTGTTTCTTTTGATATTGTAGTTTGTATTTAATGTCTACAATGTTGTGCTGATTCAACGTTGCAAAACCATTTTGCATTTTGAATTAAGTTGTGTGAAAATAGATGAATCAACTCAATCAACTTAGGCTTTAGTTAAAATACGCATTTCGATTTACGTTTGCGAAAAAAACGAGTTTTTCGTTTGCATCAGAATCGATTGCCGAAGTGAGCACACTCAATTTGGATGTGCAGCACATCGATTTCATTTAGTAGGTTACATTGAGTTGCACGGACGAAGAAAATATGGAGAAGGAAAGAGAGAGCGAGAAGAAAAGAAAGAAAAAGTTTATGCCGGCATTGCTACACACAGCTTCATCTGAATGTATATTGATTTGTGTGTAACGCATGGTATGCGTTAACGACGGACAGTCGTTCTTATTGACACCGAGAATAACCAGATCGAATGTCGTATGAAATTCAATTAGTTTGTTATGTCAATTCTTACCGAATGGTTCATTGCTGTGTACTCTCTTTAGTTTATTGTTCACATTTAAAGTAATACACGTGATACGACCGAAAAAGGTGAAAAAAAATTAATTATTAAATTTATTGAAAATGTGCAAATGACCTTTAGCAGCGCCGCATAAATTTAGCTATTATTTGAATTGTGAAAAAAAACATTAAACAAATGAAATTCAATTAGTTCGGCAAAGAATTTGAAAATAATATCGAGTGTAACAATGTCTTGTTCACTCGTCACTTTTTGGTTGTAAACATTAAATCTTCACCATATCATTTATCCGCCGCAGTATACGTGTACCAATCTCTCTTGACACAATAATTAAATAAATAGAATTCGGATGATGTAGTCGTTCCAATTCAAGCTCTTGTTGTTCAAATTCTTAGTTATAATGTCACTGAGGAGATGAAAAATCGAGAGGTGAAAATAATCCTCAAAACATGATAAGATAATTTTATATTGAAATTGTTTATACAGCATTCCAAATGAATTGTGTTTTTTTATGGCTGTTGTCTGAATAACGGATTCGCATTACCTCTATTCCATTTTGTTTGTGTGTTTTTCGATAGCAAGCAATATACAAACATTTACGTGGTGTTTTGTCTTATCATTTGCAGTCAAGATAACAATACGATTTTTTCACGAAACATCAAATTATCGAAACAATACGAAAAGAGTATTTAAAGAAATACCTCCAATAGATCGGCATTCAGTTGAACATTTGTCTTGAATAACAACATTTTTATTTTGAAAAATATTAATTGCTCATTTGCAACACGTAAGTTTGATAGAATAATAATGAAACAAGTGAAAAATTAACAAATAATTAATTACGTTTCAATTTTTTTAATAAAATTTCGATTCGGTTTGCATGTCTGAAGTGATGAATATAATTTTTGAAAGTAAATTTTATTAGTGTGATATAATATTTGAGAAAACCGGTAAAACTTCATTTTATCACACTTGAATAGAATTCAGAAATGCTTCATTTTATACTTTGTTTGATATTCAAATTAATTAGTGAGTCTGATAATGTCTGTTATTAATGTGCGCAATTTTAAAAGACGTAGAAATAGAGACGTTAATTTCAAGTATATTTCATTCAAATATGACATCATGCACCGTAATTGGTGTTGACTAAATGGAAAGTTTAGTGGCGACTTCAATCTCGTAACTTATGGTTTGAGTTAAATTGATTGAAACGCAAACTCACATTAAAATGATTTCGTGATTGAGATTGATCCAAATGCAGTTTATATACAGTTTTTTTTCTTCATTTATTTCTTATTCGTTTGCAGAGAAAAACCATCGAATATGGATGTGTTGAATCCATCATGTGCTGCCCAGAGTGTGGGTCCAGCAAATCAACTATTTGGGCTGCTTGTTCAAACTATTTTAGCCGCACAATGTGCTATTTCACCAAAAGATATGTGGCCGAAAGACTATGGACCGACGGCCGTTGAACAAGGTTAGCAAAATGCAAATTATAACTGACTGGCTTTTGAATGACGTTCAAATTTTGAACTTCAAATGCCCGATTATCATTTCGTTTAGCATTTTATCGATAGAGGTTTATTGTCGCCGTGTGTGGTTTTGCTCTTGAAAAGTTAGCTTCTGATCATAGATAACCCAAAGTCAAGTAATTCTGAATTCGGTTCTTTTATTAGATTCAGCTTCTGTACAATTTATCCATTGTATGAATTTTTTTCACAGTAATGTGAACGTAAAAATATTTATTGCACGAGTTAATGACGCATTTAGCCTCTTTTTTTGAGAGCCATTGAATTGAACTGTCTGTTTACTTGTTAACATTTGTTTGCATGATGATAACCAGCATACCTCTCAAAATCTTCACCCAAAACACTCATAACATTATTTATAGAACCATTTGGCGACAATCTATCTTTCGTTTTTTCTCATACACTTTGATAAGGAGTATAATATATTAATGAGGAGTATATTATTTTTTTATTATCAACAGGATTGAATGAACCATTCGATTTCATCGTTGTTGGTGCCGGTTCGGCAGGTTTGTAAAACTCATGTTATATTTGATTGTGTCACTTTTGGAAAATGATGATCTAAGCGTGTGTTTTATTGTATTTAGGTAGTGTTGTGGCAAGTCGCTTGAGTGAGAATCCAAATTGGAAGGTTTTATTATTAGAAGCAGGCGGCGATCCACCAATCGAATCTGAGGTACGATGTTTTTTTCGTTATTAAGTTTGCCAAATAAGAAATTATATTCTTGTATTTTCATTCAACCGTGAATTTGTTTTAATAAGATTTTTGATTGATCGATAAATATTTGAAAGTATTTGATTTATGATTTATGACTTGGATTGTTTTCATGACATTTCTAAAAGAGCATTTCGAAAATGGGGAAAATAAATCATTGTCATAATTCTTTTAGACACTCACAAATAAATCCATGTGTTGAATGAAAAACGATTCTTTTTGCTTGGGATCTTTTTCTGGCCACTTTTTCTTATATGCTTTTGCTTTTTTTTCGAACGCTTCTAAAATATTTATTTTTATTTCACCATTATTTCCTTTCCTCAAAAACACACACACAAATTTGGTGTTGGACGCACACATCCTTATCCACCCACATACATACACACACACACATTTACTTCAATCAAATATATCTATCATTGTCGGTTGATGGGTTATTGCATGCCTCAAATGTGCCAAATACAAATAGATTCCATTTATGATATCATCATTGCAAAATACATCGGTTGATTGGGGATATTCGCTTCAAAAAACGCAAAAAGTTGGTAATTTACTTGCATCAAATGTATCATGGCCGAGTGGAAAGTTTATTGGCGGTTCGGCTGGTATGGATGTTCGATTTTATGTGCGCGGTAATCCACGTGATTTTAACGAATGGGAATATGCCGGCAATCCAAATTGGAATTGGCAAAATATGTTGCAATATTTTAAGAAAGCTGAAAACCAACAAACCGAAGCTGTACCACAAAGCAATGATGGTGGTGCTGCTGATGAATCACTCGGAAAGATGGGTCCATTGCCAATCGAATCATTTGTCAATGAACAACCATTCAAGCAAACTCTTTTTGATGCTGCCCAAGAACTTGGTCACAAACAAATTGCCGATTTGAACGGCAATGAATACATTGGAATCGGTCGTGCGCCCGGCATAATCAGTCAAGGAAAATTATATAATGCGGCCAAGGCATATTTATCACCGATTCGAAATCGTACAAATCTATATGTCATTAAATATGCTCATGTTACGAAAGTGAATGTCGATAATACAACTGGACAAGTGACAGGCGTTCAATTTCAAATCAATCAAACGCAAGAGCTCACGGCTGTCGCCACAAAAGAAACCATTTTATCGGCTGGAAGCATTGGTACACCAAAAATATTGCAACTATCTGGCATTGGACCGGAAAAGTATTTAACACGTTTGAACATCTCAATTGTTCGAAATCTATACACTGGATTCAGTTTACAGAATCACATTACGGTTCCGCTATTTATTCAATTCAATGTTAGCGATGTGCAAACGACCGAAACAAATAATAACGAAAATGCAAATACGGATCCAATAACAGCAACAACAGCGACAACAACCGAAGCGGGTGTTGATTCCACTGACACATTATACGATTACATTAAACAACGCAAAGATATCGCTGAATTGCAAAATATATTCGATGTGCTCGGCTTTTTTAGTACAATAAATTCACCATATCCAAATATTGGAACGCAGTATGCCATTTTTAAGAAAAATGATGGCATTCTTCTCACCGAATATTTGAAAGTGAAAATTGGACTGAATGAAAGTGTTGCGCAGCCCATTATTGATGCAAATAAAAATGCTGATATTGCAATCGTTTTTGTCACACTTTTGAATCCAGTGACTTTGGGCAAAGTTATTTTGAGCAGTGCCGATCCATACGCATTACCACTTATACAATCGAATTATTTGAGTCGACCCGAAGATATTGCAACATTGGTTCAAGGCGTACAATTGGCTAGAAATTTCTTACAAACTACACCATTTAAGGAATTGAATGCATCGGATGTTGTTTTGTCGATTCCGGACTGCGAAACGGTGCCAGTGAAAAAGAAGAAAGTTAAACCAACAAAACCACCAAAGGAAAAATCAAAGAAACACGATAAAAAGAACAAGGGACAAACGAGCACAACGGAAACACCACCACCATCGGCACCACTTGACGAACCTTTGGCCGAAGCCATCCCATTTGGATCCGATCAATACTTTGAGTGTTATGTAAAACAGGTATCAAAAACACATTATCAACCCGTTGGAACGAGTAAAATGGGACCACTTATCGATCGATTCGCCGTCGTTGATTCGCGGCTTAAAGTGCATCACTTGACCGGTTTGCGTGTTGTTGATGCATCCATTATGCCGAAAATAATAAGCGCACCAATTGATGCGGCAACCATTGCCATCGCTGAAAAAGCAAGCGATCTCATCAAAGAAGATTGGGCGACAGCTGAAGCAACGCCAGCTGCTGCTGCTGATGCGGCTGACGCAACTGCAGCGCATGAAGAATTGTAACCTGCTCAAAATCGAAATCGAGATTTGTTTCATTCATTTTTAAGCGCTGAAAAAATTATTACAGGAATCTCAGGTTACAATTTATTACGTCTTTTTTTTAGTTGAATGCACAGTATTGTATTTTTTACTAGCCCAGTAAGTATTCTTTTTATTTGGGAAAAATTAAAGAACGAAAACATTTACTGGTTTGTTTTTTCATTTTATAAATTCATTTGTGGTGTGAATAAAGATGTATATGAGCCTCAAATGAATGAACGTAAAATTGCGTAAAATTAAATAAAACGCTTTTATCCAAATTGCTTTTCTTTACACTTTCCTTCTTTTCATGTTTAAATCACATAATACATTCGTAAAAATTCACCATTCACAGATACCATTATGGTACTTTCCGCTTCAAAATTCGGAATACGATTGGAAATTTAGAAGCGAACCAAGCGAAACAGCTTGTCGCAGTGTTAAAGGTGGTGGTTGTTTTTGGCCTAGAGGCAAGATGTTGGGCGGTTCACATGGTTTGAATGGGGCTGTCTATTTACGTGGACACAAATCAGACTTTGATGAATGGCAAAGTATGGGCAACACAGATTGGGGTTGGGATTCGGTTTTAGAATATTTCAAAAAGTCCGAAACAAATGCAAATCGTTCGTTTGTTGAACATCAAAATGGCGAGTGGCACAGTGACAAAGGTGAGATGGGTGTCGATCATTATGACCAACCGGAGCCGATTCGTCAAGTGTTCATTGATGCGGCAAAGGAATTTGGCTACGATTTTATGCACGATCTTAATGCTGATTTAAGTTTGGGCTATGCAAACACTCAAGGAACATTAAAAAACGGGGAACGTCACAGTACAGCCAAAGCATTTTTGGTGCCTGCAAAAAATCGGAAAAATTTGCATGTAATTAAATACGCACACGTTCAACAAATTCACATTGATTCATCGAATAAAGTCACAAGCATTGAGTTCATCTACAAAAATGAGCATAAATTCATTGCGAAAGCGACAAAAGAAACCATTTTATCGGCTGGAAGCATTGGTACACCACAATTGCTTTTGCTCTCTGGAATCGGTCCCAAAGAGCATTTGATGGAGCTGGGAATTCCAGTTAAACAAGATTTGCCTGTTGGCAAAAATCTTCAAGATCATTTGATTGTTCCCCTTGTTTTTCAATTTAACAAGTTGACTGCACAACCAGAACCACCCACCGAATTTTTAGATAATCTATACAACTATCTTATTCATAGAAAAGGCCCATTGGCAGGAATTGGAACAATTAATTTAGTTGGTATGATCAATACCGTAAATCATAGTGGATATCCAGATATTGAACTACAACACTTTAACCATAGAAAACAATCGGGTTTTTTGAAAAAATTACTACATGCAATGGATTATGAAGAAAGTGTGATAAAACCGTTACTTGATGCAAATAATGAGGGCGAAACTAATCTTGTTTACGTTGAATTACTGCGACCAAAATCAAGTGGCGAGATTCTATTGCAAAGCACCGATCCAAATGATGCACCACGAATTCTGCCGAACTATTTGGGCGATAAACGTGATGCGGATACATTAATTCGAGGCCTTCAATTCCAAGCAAACTTCGTCAATACTGAATCATTCAAGCAGAATGACGGCGTTTTAGTTCGAATTCCATTCGACGATTGTGACAAACACGAATATCAATCGTACGACTATTGGAAGTGTTACATAAGCCACATGGGAACAACTGTGTATCATCCAACATCTACAGCAAAAATGGGGTCAGATTCAGACAAGAAAGCCGTTCTCGATGGCTCGTTAAGAGTCAGAGGAATCAAAGGATTACGCGTCATTGATGCTTCTGCGTTACCAACTCTAGTGAGTAGCAATCCAAATGCGGTTGTTATTATGGTCGCCGAAAAGTCCGTTGATATCGTTCGCAATGAATGGATGAAGGCGGAGAAAACTGAATTATGAACTAAAAGAAGCTCAATGAAATGAATCACAAATTAATCAACAATAAAGAACACTTTTTTGAAATTGCAAAAATAATAAATGAACACATGAAAAATGCTTTAAAGATATCTATAAAAAAGTTTATTTTCTTCTCTTTACTCTGGGGTTTGTATATAATTCCAATGGAATCGGTGGCTGTAAAAACTTACTTTATAGAAATTGACTTTTTTTTAACCAAAAGGTAAATTATAAAGTTGAAATCGCTTTGTCCTTGAACAGAGAAAAATGTAATAGTTAATAGCGATAGTGCATTGTGTGTTGTGCTATTTACTAACAGTATTAAGTGGCTAATAAATGTTTGGGAGCTTTTAAATGAAAACGCATTTGCTTTGACCAAACAACAACATGTCAATTATACAAACTAATATCACTTGATGTTTTTTTTTGTGTCCATGTACGCACATGTATTACCATTCTAATAACTATAGGTACCTCAATTGTTTTTCACCGTACAAAGAAGCAAACACGACTGGCAATTCACAGCGCAAACCAAAAACGGTTGTCGCAACTATAAAGACGGTTGTCTATGGCCGCGCGGGAAAATGTTAGGTGTGTGTGTGTGTGCATCTTCATTCATATTCATGTATTGTAGAATGTTCATTTTTTAATTAAATTCTATTCATAACTAGGTGGATCGCATGGTATAAATGCAATGATTTATTTGCGTGGAAATCGGCGTGACTATGATAATTGGCGTGATTTGGGTAATCCAACTTGGGGTTATGATGATGTTTTGAAATATTTTCTCAAATCCGAGCAAAATTTCGATGCAGATTTTGTAAAACATAAAAATGGTAAACATCACAGTGACCAGGGAATGTTAAAAGTTGGACATTATCGTTTGAAAAATGATTCAAACACGATTGAAGATTGTTTCGTTGATGCTGGCAAAGAAGCTGGTTATGATTCGATCATGGATTTCAATTCAGATATACATCTAGGTTATACTCGAGTACAAGGAACGGTATACAATGGTCGTCGGCAAACAACGGCTAAATCCTTTTTAGTTCCAGCCAAAGATCGACCGAACTTATACATTATAAAACATGCTCATGCAACGAAAATTAACATCGATGACAATGCAAAGGCAACGGGCGTTGAATTTGTGTATAATGGAGAGGAGAAATTAATTGCAAAGGTGAAAAAAGAGATTGTTGTCTCGGCTGGTGCTTTGTCAAGTCCACATTTGTTGATGTTATCGGGAATTGGTCCCGAAAAACACTTGAAAGAAATGAAAATTCCGCTGAAAAAGAATTTAGCAGTTGGAAAAAATTTACAAGACCATATGATTGTACCGATGTTCTTTAGTTTCCATCGATCAAAAAGCGATTCATTGACATCGGAAAATCCATTGAAAAATACAATCGATTTTTATTTATACAATAAGGGTGAATACACGAATGTTGGCATAACGGATTTAGTGGGTTATATTAATACGGTAAATGGTACTGGTTATCCTGATATCGAACTACATCACTTCGAATTTAAAAAAGAATCACTTGGATTGAAGACATATTTGGAAATTGTTGGTTTTGGCGATGAAGTACAGAAGGCATTGATCGAAGAGAACAAATATAGTGAAATGGGAATGGTGTTTGTTGTTTTACTTAATCCAAAATCAAAAGGTAGAATTATGTTGAAATCGATCGATCCGTTTGAAAAGCCACACATTTTTGCAAACTATTTGAATGAAAAAGAAGATTGGCAAATAGCATTGAATGGCGTTAAGTATCAGTATAACCAGGTCAAGTCGAATGTGTTTAAAGAACATGATGGCACTTTTATGCAGTTGCCACTTGCTGAATGCAATAAACTGCCAGTCGAATCAGACGAATATTTCAAGTGCTACATAGATTATATGGCAACGACAGTCTATCACCCAGTTGGAACATGTAAAATGGGCCCGAATAGCGATAAGAAAGCAGTTGTAGATTCACGTTTACGTGTTCATGGCATCGAAAATTTACGAGTTGCCGATGCCAGCATTATGCCAGTCATCGTGAGCTCTAACACAAATGCACCAACCATCATGATTGGTGAAAAATGCTCTGCATTTATCAAAGAAGATTTTGCGGCACATGACGAACTATAAAAAATATTATATTACAGAGAAAACTCAATCACTATAATTTGAAACAAAATGTAAATCATGTTTATGTTGCACTCATTTTACGCATCAATAAAGCACTACCTTTTTAAATAAAAATGCGATTCTAGTAGATGTTCAGTGGACAACTTTAAAACCCAGTTCTGTAACCATAAAAACACTTTCTGCTTTTTCAGTGCACGTGGTATGGGTGTAATGTTTGGCATTCGCATGCGCTACATGGGGCATCGATTTTCTACTTTTATTATCGAATCAATTTTAAGTTCCATTTCTAATTTAGATTCCCGGTCTTTGGTTTACACTTCAAAACAGCAGTTACGATTGGCAGTACTTTACGGAGCCATGCAACACAGGTGGCCTAGCACTAAATAATCATCAGTCATTTTGGCCGCGCGGTAAAACTTTAGGTGGATCAAGTGCAATGAATGCAATGCTATACGTGCGAGGAAATCGACGAGATTTTGATTTACACTGGCAGACAGCAGCTGGTGCCGATTGGAATTGGGAATCGATTTTAAAATACTACACACGATTTGAGAGCAACAACAACGAAGCAAATCATGCATCGCTTAATGTTGACAATTATCCAAGGACCGAATTTGATGAATACATAAAGTCAATGCTGCAACACTCATATGAAGAATTGGGCTTTAAACACTTAAACAATTTTTATGGCGAGAAGTTCGTTGGTTTCGGTCGTGCAAAAGGTATTTTAAATAAATCTCAACGTGTTAGTTCAGCCAAAGCATATTTGCATTCGAATTTAGTCGATGTTCGAAATAATTTGCATATTATCAAATTGGCGCATGTAAATCGATTAATCATTGATGAAAAAACGAAACAAGTAACGGGCGTTGAGTTTGTTCGTTTGCCAGAGCAAAAAACTGTTATCGCTAATGCGCGAAAAGAAGTAGTTTTATCGGCTGGTGCGGTAAATACACCGAAAATTTTAATACTTTCCGGCATTGGGCCAAAAGCTGAATTGGCAAAACATCAAATTCCATTGATTAAAGAGGCGGCGGTCGGTGAAAATCTTCAAGACCATATAATGGTACCGCTTATTTTCTCAGTGCACAAATCCACGGCAGTATCACCCACTTATCAAATGTTGGCCGAGAATTTTTTCAATTATATCTTCCATCAAAATGGATCGCTTTCGAATATGGGCTCAGTCGACTATATGGGTTTTATAAGCACGGTAAACGATACACTTTATCCAGATATACAAGTATTGAACTATCTAATACCGAAACAATCTGCCGACGTTTTAAGATTAATTTTGGGCTTTTTTAATTATAAACAAAATATTGTCGACTCAATTGTTACGGCCAATTTAGAAGCCGACACATTTTTCGCTTATCCCGTTTTACTCAATCCGAAATCACATGGTAAAATAACATTGAACAGCAACAATCCACAAGATCCGCCAAAAATTCAGCCAAATTATTTGAGCAATGCTGAAGATGTTGATACTTTTGTTCGTGCCGTTAAAATTCTTGAAAAGATAACGACCACAAAAACATTAAAAGAGCATGAAAGTGAAATTGTGACATTTGAATTGGAAAATTGTGATGGTTTTGCTAGAGGCTCTGATGAACACTGGGAGTGTTATGTTCGTCACATGCCAATGACTGTTTATCATCCGACGGGAACAGCCAAAATGGGATCGAATAATGATGGACGAAACGTAGTTGATGCCGAACTTAATGTGTATGGGATTAAAAATTTGAGAGTGGCAGATGCAAGCATGTATGGTTTACTTTATATTTTATGAACAATGTTTACATTTAATTAATTTCGTCTTTCGTTCATAGAATGCCGGAAATTGTTAGTGGAAACACCAATGCTGCAACAGTTGTAATTGGCGAAAAAGCAGCCGAGTTTATCACACAAAAATGGACAAATGCTGAGACAATTGTGTCAAAAGACGAACTTTAAAATTGGTCCCCACAAAACTTGAATACTCAATTCAAAGTATAACTTTCTTTTCACATTTTTTGAAGAAAAAAATTCTTTTTCATTTAGAAGCAATGCACAAATTCTGAATTTTTACTCTATTTGAAACTCCAAACACATTAAAAACATAAAATGTAAAAAAAATCAAAATTAATTGTTGACTCGAACTTTGATTGAATTAATTGTTGGTCGAATAAATAAAACTAAACCTGATTGACAATCTCAAGTAGTTTTATCAAATAATTGTTACTTTGTTTTACAACAGTTCTCATCGAAAATCGATTTAGTTGGAAAGCACTGTTATCGCTACTACATCATGATTAGATGTGTTTAATAAAACTGACATGGAGTTGTGTGGTATATGAAAAAATATGTGCCACGATGTGTTATCCAACTCTTTTTTTATTGGTTTGTGTGGAAACGGACAATAAAACCTGCCTTATTTTTTTTATTTTTGACCAAGGTTAATAAGAAAGAGAAAAATTGCAGTAAGTGAACTTTTTGATTATTTCGCCAGCCGAAAAAACGGTTCATCGTACTTTACGATTTTTCTTTCATAAAATCTGGCGAACAATTAAAGTCATTGCTGGTCGACATCGCATTGATTACATAACGGAACCAATGTGGTTGCCGAAAAGGTGCAATTTATGATGCAGTTTTTTCCCCAAGATATAATTTCGAGCTGTGTGAATATTGTTTGGCTCAGATTGTGAAATGTTGAATAATTTTGCATGTTGTCCGGTTCTTGTTTAATATTTATGTAAAAGAAACCTTTTTTTCTTCATTTGTACATCTATTAAAAGCGACGTAAAATATTCAAATTAAATTGTTGAAAATGTCTATTTTTTCTCGGATTGCAGTTTGAATTCATAAATCATAAATACGACGTCGATAAGCGATACTCTATTTTTTTCATCGTCATAAAATCTATTTACACACATCTTAGACAATATCGATTGTTTCTTTTTAAATGCTTTTAAAATTTTATTACCAACACTTGAATTTGTATTGTTTCGTAAAATTTTTATGCTACTGTGTCGACACACGCTCACACACATGACATAAAGCGAATATCACTTGAAGCAACATTCCATGGTTGTGAATATATTGGAGCATTGTGTTTCAATTGAAAATCGAATAAAAGTGTGTATGGAAAAAGGGTAATTGGAAGCTCTTTAACTCTTGCATTTTTTTGTCATGCGTCTGAAGTCACGAATTTCGAATTTTCATATATAAAAATCACGTACAGATTTTGGTCGACGCCCAACAAAAATACGGCGCACATTGGTGGATGATAACTGCCGACCTGATTTGTGCGCCGTTCATGCCATTTGAAATATATCCGCTTAATTTAAGGTAATGTATTTCGGATGCCAAATGCTGAACCACGTGCGATAAACACTCACGTAATAAACTGTAGCAGAATTTAAAAAAAAACGGAATCGTGATATCCGAAGTGATCAGCATACTTTTTGGTTCAAAATATAAATTTGGTTCACAGTGAAAAAGGTTTAAAATGCTTAGACCAAATTAACGAGTACTTATCACGTTATCAGTTGCGAAATGTTGAAATTGGATCAAATCGTGGTTGAACCATCATACCTGTAAGAAAAAATAGAGAAAATTAAAACATATTATTCAATTTGAAACATTTGAATTTTAAATCGATAAAAAATTGCATAACGTTGTTTTTTTCTATTTCGGTAAATGATTGAAGAAATAAATGAAAACTTTCGAGAGATTCGATCAAGTCCGTGTATTAGCATCATGTTTTTGGACTTTGTGGTGTATTTTGTTTACTTTCATCTTTTAACCCATACAGATTTATATGCAAATAACCGTTAATGCGCTTTTTGTGCATGCCTTTTTTTTCTCTATATTAAATCACAGTCCGAAACATTTATGACATTATAATAGTGATGCAATCTCCTTCTTCTTTGACTAAAAAACTGCCCTACTTTTACTGTACACATAATTTATAAATCGCACGTTTTCGGATGAATTAAATAAATTTGTTCTTTTAATTAGCAATTAAATTGGCCATTTTATGTGACCTTTTAAAGGGCATAATAAATGAACAGAACACACACGTGCTTTTTTTTAAACCAATATGTACGTATAATTAACAAAACCATCATTTTCATTAATTAACAAGTTTTGATTCTTTTTACATTTTTATAAATGACCAATGTCATCCGAAAATATGTGTTGAATCGAATTTCAGCCGAAAACAACACCGAAAAAGATGCGAAAGATAATTAAATTAGCAAATAGAAGCATTTACATGGTTTTTCATTGGATCGGGCCGCCCAATGACTTCCACACGCATCAAGAGTTTGACCAACATCATCATCATGTTATCTAATACCACCATATAAAGTAAGTCACCGACTCACTTAAAAAACGAAAAGATTACGCTGAAACGTATCGATTACATATAAAGTCTTTTCTCTTCTCAGACACACACACATTTACATTCGAATCGTTTAATATCTTCAATAAATTTCGAGAAAGAAGAAAAGTAAAGATGTAATCGCTATGAAAATGGTAACGGTTATCATGTGATTGTGCAAAGATCACATTTGCATATTTCGTCTGTTCGACCAACAGAGAGGGATACAGCCTCCATACACACATGCCGTACAATAAACACATTGTTGTTTTAGATTTCATACACTCGGCATCGGAACTGTATTTTTAGTTCAATTTATCTCTGTCTGGCATTACATTAGGTAAATATGAATGAAATTGGCCTGGTCTATGAGGCGATTAAGTGTGATGTTAGCGGTGGTTTGTATGCGATATGTTTGTACAAAACGTCACGTATTCACTTTTCATTTGATACCTTAAATGCCAGAGATGTACGCATGGTGAGCCAGTGCGATCAAATGAATGTTAGCATGTGTTTGTGTATGCAAAGCCAAAAGCACACACATGATACCTTGGCTTTGGCGGAGAAAGTTGTTTTGGTGCGCTCGTCGCTGCTTCATAACATTTTGCTCACTCTTTCTTTCATTCATTCGAACACCATGTTGCCTTTGCAAATGAATCGATTGTGCCAAGTCGACTGTGCGTCTGTGTGTCTGTGTGATTTTGTGGTGAACGACGACTACGAGTCCCAAATGGTTAAAGTATTGTTTGATTTGGTTGATACTCAAAACAATTGGTAAACAGTTGGTTGTGATCGCTGCTGCCGAGCAGTTGAAGAAATTCGTTTACAGTGGAAACTTGTTCGATTGCGCTCACAAAATGCGCGCTGGCATTTTCAAATAAAACTACGTCAAAAACTTGCAAACTTGAATATACAAACGTTGTGTTTTAACGATTATTTCATACGATTTCCTATATTACGGAGAGCGCAATATTGTATGTTATTGTGTGCATTTTGCCATTTTCATTTCGATTATCGAAGTTTGGAATTCATTTTTTTCTTCTTCATTTTGTTGAATGCCGTGTGTGTGCAATTTAAACGCATCCGAAAGTGAATTTTATTAAATAGACGTAACATTCAAGGAAAATTTCTTTAAATAATCGAAAGTGAATGAATGATGAATAAATAATCTTCAAATGACATAGTCACAAACATATCACGGTTGAGGTGGATCAATTGAATGTATGAGAGAATAATTAATTAAAATGCAATGAGCAATTCAATCTTTACACCGACATGAAGAAAAAGAGAGTAGCTAATCAGTGATCACATGTGCTCGTTTTCGATAATTATCACGAATCAACCACATTCGCATTTAAGTGAATTGAACAAATATTTACCAAGTTGCAAGTATAACATTTTGATTGATGTTAAAGAGATTGACTACTGTTTCGGTCACTTTTGCATCGAAAAGCCCATGCAAATACATTCAAAAGTAAAGAAAAATACTATTAACAATCTAGTGATTGATGCATGGAATGCGATACACCGCAAATGGAATTGAGAAAAACAACAAAAGTGGAACACACACAGCGACTATTCGACGGTAGGAAAACAAAAACATAACGCGTCGCGATCACTTTAAGAGATCAATGATTCGGTTCGAAATTCAATTAATGTCTGATTTGAAGTGGAACGGTAATTGCTATAACAATTATAATATTGCACGTCGACAAATTGTTATTGAATTAAAAAAAGTGAAGATCGCAGAAAAACTCAACTAGAAATTATCACGATTGACATAATCATCAAATAGAAAACCACACAAATGTAATATTATCAGTGGAACGTGAAACAATTCGCGCATATATTGAAAAGAAAGCATAAACACATTCGATCCGAACGGAAAACAAAAACGAAAAATATAGGAAGAAAGATATTAGCATTTTTTTTTGTGTATGAGTCGGCGAGAGACATTGAATACGTGTAAATTTGCCAACTTGGAATAATTAATTGACGATTTGATTTTCGGAAATTCACACCAAACATGGTGATTCATTTATTGGCTTCGGCTAGCGCCAGTGCGGCCAAAGCGGCCGTTCCGGCTGTATTCAGTGCCTCGTCGTCATTGGTAGGATCGGCGGTCAAATCGGTCGCATCGACGGCGGTCAAATCGGTCGCATCGACGGCTGTTAAATCAATTGCGTCTACGGCCGGGAAAGCAGTGGCTTCGGGTGTGGCAGCGGTAAATATTATGCTTTCTTCTCAAAACTTGTGAATATTTTCAATTTTCAAATACCATTTAACTTAGAATTCACTTCTTTCTTCATTCAAAAGGTGGTTCCTGCGGTTGTTGGAACGGCGGGCAAAGTCGTTTCGGCCAAAGCGGCTGCCATCACTGGTATCGGTTCAACATTGCTTAAAGCAACACCAATCATTGGGCCCGCTGCGATTGGGATTGGTAAATTAACTGCGACCATTGCAATTGCATTGAAAGCAGCCACCGCCATTATTGGAGTTGGAAAAATTTCAATATTACCCGTTTTAATTGCATCGCTTGTTTTCTATAATTACGACTTTTTCGACCCCGAAAATCGGCCATTCAACGTAAAACAAGTGGATGCCGAGTACGATTTTGTGATAGTCGGCGGAGGTTCCTCCGGCTCGGTATTGGCCAATCGATTGAGTGAGATCAGCAATTGGAAAGTATTGCTGCTTGAAGCTGGCGGACACGAAACTGAAATATCTGACGTACCGATTTTATCACTTTATTTACACAAGAGCAAATTGGATTGGAAATATAGGTAAGACATGAGTCATTTTTGGTAAAAATGTTCGTTTTATTTCGCTTCAAGTCTATCTGTCACTTGGGTTCCTTCACGGAACGAAGAAAATAAAAACGCAGAAACACTAAAATGCAGAAAAATAAACGCAGAAAAAATAACACAGAAAAAAAATCGCAGAAGAAAAAACGCAGAAAAAATAAACGCAGAAATCAAAAATGCAGAAAAATAAACGCAGAAAACAAAAACGCAGAAAAATAAACGCAGAAAACCAAAAATGCAGCACAATAAACGCAGAAAAACAAAAATGCAGAAAAAACGCAGAAAAATGTAAAATAGATAGATAAACCGTGATGGTTGACCTCAATAGCAGTGTTAAATGTTGCTACACTGAGATGAACATGTCAGTCGAGATCTCTTTTTAAATTCCTAAGATTTTTAAAACACAAATATTTTTGTTCAGTTTATCAAAAAAAGAAACCTCTGTCGAGATGAAGAACGAATGACGGAAACAAAATTTGAAACACAAAAATTCTGATATCAATTTGGTGATGAAAATAGTTGGTAGATATTTTTTCTGTGTATTGTGAATTAAAACGAATATACATTTATATATTTGGAACGTTGATTACACTTAAAGTAAAATGAAGAGTCTTACAGGAGTAAGACGAACTTTTCCGCACGGTGGAAGATGCGTATTTTATTAAGCTAGTTCAAAATAATATTTGTTCGATTTTTAAAGCCTTTCAAGCGGCGTTAAGTTCGAGGCCAAAAAATATGTTCCAACTTTAGCATTGAAATATTCTTTAATTTAATAGCAGAAGTACTCGTAAAAGATTTTTCACACTTTCATGATGAACTCATTTGTATGACATTTGAAAGTATTCTATTTTCTAACAAAACATTATAAAACCTATGCTACCTTAATGATGTGAAACTTTGCACAGGTTATTTTCTACACAAAAAAATAACATTCTGAAAGTTTGAAGATACAATCAAAATTAAGAGTACCTCCTAAAACTCTTTATTTTACTTTAAGTGTAATCAACGTTCTAAATATATATTCATTTTAATTCACAATACACAGAAAAAAATATCTACCAACTATTTTCGTCACCAAATTGATATCAGAATTTTTGTGTTTCAAAGAAGCGATTACTGCCTAAAATGATAAAAAAATAAAATTCACGTATAGTTGGCACTACATTCTATGTAATAAGCGTATACTTTCCACTTAGTCCGTTGCAACCGAAAACAAGTTTGCATAGAATGCAGCGCCAGCTATATGTGAATTTTATTTTTTATCGTTTTAGGCAATAAATCTATGGTTTTCTTATGGCTTCTTTTGTTTTCGTCTTTCGTTCTTCATCTCGACAGAGGTTTCTTTTTTTGATAGACTGAACAAAAATATTTTTGTCTTAAAAATCTTAGGAATTTAAAATGAGATCTCGACTGACATGTCCATCTCAGTGTAACAACATTTAACACTGCTATTGAGGTCAACCATCACGGTTTATCTATCTATTTTACATTTTTCTGCGTTTTTTCTGCATTTTTGGTTTTCTGCGTTTATTTTGCTGCATTTTTGGTTTTCTGCGTTTATTTTTCTGCGTTTTTGTTTTCTGCGTTTATTTTTCTGCATTTTTGATTTCTGCGTTTATTTTTTCTGCGTTTTTTTTTCTGCGATTTTTTTTCTGTGTTATTTTTTCTGCGTTTATTTTTCTGCGTTTTAGTGTTTCTGCGTTTTTACTTTCTTCGTTCCGTGAAGCTACCGTCACTTGATTGTGCATAATATTTCACTTTTCGATGTTTTCCATTTACTTTTTATGTTCCATTATGTATCTAATTTAATTCAAATCATCAACATCATATTCACGCGCATATAAATCACCATCTTAATTTCA
Source organism: Contarinia nasturtii (assembly GCF_009176525.2). Taxonomy (NCBI): domain Eukaryota; kingdom Metazoa; phylum Arthropoda; class Insecta; order Diptera; family Cecidomyiidae; genus Contarinia; species Contarinia nasturtii. The sequence continues at coordinate 1,699,165 of NW_022200123.1, read as the reverse complement.
TTGTGGAATTTTACTAAACGAATGTTTTATATTGAATAACGCATAGCATTGTTATTTTATAAAATGACATAGTTTTGTGTGTTGAAAAAAAAAATCCAATTCAAAAATCGAATAAAAATAAACTGGCCGCTACAAATTATATCGGATATTAGATTACAAAGTGGTCATGGTCATTTGACTGTTCAAAGCATATAAATTTCGATTCGGCAATCTCACCATTCGCCATTTCAATTTACCACAGCGACAAAGAGTCATTTTACCACTGTTTTATTGGCTGGGCCGTGCAACTTAGAAGTGCCAACGCAAATCCATGTGCATGTGAATTAGATCTTCGACAAATATACATACATAAATTTGCAAATTATAGCAATAAAGACCAAAAATGAAGAATGAAAGCAAAAAAATAGACGAATCTCTTATACAATTGCCAATGAGATAATCTCGAGCAATGCGATAGCAAAGACATGCAAGCCACAACATATGAGCGATGACGACGACGACGACGACGACGCATACAACAAAACGAATACGTGCAGTAACGCAAATACCCGCATTTTTGCCATACTATTTTTTCTTCGTTGTAGCAACGATTGCAACAACAACAACAACACGTTTACCGGAACATTTCGAATTGTTTCTTTCGTCAGACACACAGACACAGAAAAAACGATTTTCGAATGCGATCGAGAGTGAGGCATGGGTTTTTTTCTGCTGTGCCCGATTCATCGAAACATAAGTCACATCATATTACAACCAGTGCATGTTTCATACCGCATTTTTTGCACTGAACAAATGAAACATTTCGAATTGTATGCAATTCACCATCTGAAATGATTTCAGTAAAATCAGACAGAATTGATGTGCATCAATTGTTCGGTCGCTTTTGTCATTCACCTGTGTGCAATGCATATTGGAAACGCTCAAACAAATAGAGGTGATTCTTTTTTGTATGTGTGGAAAAAACCCTCTCGGATATATTTCTATAGTCGTTTCATGTTGTTCATTTTATTTGGACACTGATTAATTGGATGGGTCCAAGTTCAATGAGAAAGTGTGCATTGTCACTTTCGTTAAATTCATTTTTGTTTGACTTTCCAACGGAGCACAAATTTGCCATTTCAATAATTTAAATCGAAATTCACTTTCGCGATATTATGTCCATTTACCGTACAAGCCTGTGCCCTAAATGGCTTGCAATCGATTGCGAGAGATGTTGTTGTGTTTTGCTCTCAATTTGGCCCACTACCAACAGACTCATTATGTATTTTATTAGGTTTTTGGTGCGCCAAACATTTTTTCTATCGTTTCCCAAGCGAACAGCATCAATTTGTTTGCACTGCAAAAAGGTGAATGTTCGCAAATTCACTTTTTTCGGGCGAATTATTTAATGAGAGCGTATAATATGTTTTCAAGGATATTTCTTCATATCGCTACAGTACGTAAAAAAAATATTCCACAATCAGTAGTCACCCAAACAGATTTTTTTTTCAGTCTCCATCTCTCTCTTTGTTTGTCTGCTTTTTGATCACTTTCATTTTATTTGCTCGTTTAATGACGAATGACATATTTCCGAAGTCCAAAGACTCGTTTGATCACATTGTTATTTCGGCAAAATTATGTAAGTTCGATTGACCACGATCAATTTGAATCGAGTTTTCGAGTGATAAAAATACGCCACAATACAAAAAAATAACAGATATGAAAGTAAAAAAAACGGTCGACGCAAAATTACATCAGCAACATTTCGTGCGATGCACAAGTGAAACAAAGTGGTGTCGTTGCATTTACAAGAATTATCGGTTTTGGATGATAATCAATATTATTGATATGTTCAAATGATGATTAACATCTTTATCCCTTCCATGTGGTGAAAAATTTCTCTCACACCCAATCTTCGTCGTCGATCAAACACAAACGATTTGTTTGTAAAGATGTGTAAATTATATACAACGCTTTTGAATAATATAACAACACATGTTTTTTCGGATGCGCAGATTGAGTGTGAAATACTCTATAAAACCATACTTTCTAATAGCTCAAAATTATTATGAGTTAATTGTCTCTCATTACGAACGTTTATGGTGATTAGGCAACGGCATGATAAGCTCGAATTGCGTCATTGAATTTACTGTTTTTCCACTTTTTTATGGAGCATTCTATTTTTATACCTCTTTTGCATTTTTTTACAATTTAGTCCTCACCGACTTGTTTGCAGTCACAAATTCGACATCAAACTGTCAATTTTTCAAACAAACACTTACTCGACGGCATGCCGAATGATAATGAATATTGCAAAATATTACAAATTTATTGGTGTACCGATTTATCAGGTCAGGCCAGTGTTTGTATAACTGTTGCTATATTTGGAATTTATGGAGATGCCCATTGATATTATTCAGTGACGAGTCGACGCAACATCGGTACATACAGTGTTGAAAAAATTAAATTGTTGTGAAATTCATCAATAAAAGTCTATGTGCGTGTGAAATCCGGGCGAAATCAATTCATTTCCGTTATATCATCAATTCTTTTGTAGACATAAATTGCCAAAAAAAAGATAGATAATATTTTTTTTACACGATTGTTATCCGAATTTCATTTTTTCCAATCGTATAAAAGCGAATAGAAATGAATGGTCATGCATTAAAATGCTTATGAAGTAATCGGTGCTTTTCAATCAAATCCAAAGTAATTTTCCGTGCAAATGGAAACGATTATGATTGAGAATTGAAAATCGCATCTCGTCAATTTAAAATGAATTGCTTCTGCCTTTGATTGTTTGTAAAAATACATTCAATTTTTCATCAGCCGAATGATTGACTCGAAGCTAACGAAAATGGGCAATTCAACAGGTTGGTGTTTTCGATTTCGATGAAGAGCCACACGCAAACCAGCACAAATTGTGTAATATGTGATGCGTTTTTGTGGGCATTTTTTTTCTCTCTCTATTTTCAATCAAATAGCGTAAAAGATTATAAAATTGGATAACTGAAGCGATGACGAAATGACACCAAACCGAGAAAAACCACAACGATCCGGTCAATACATGCCTACTCATTGTGAATTTCTATCTTTTTCAAATGAAAGATGTTCGATGCGGTGGGTGCTACAGTTCAAATCACTGTCACAATCTTTGACATAAAATCACACGCTTCAAAGAGGAAACGCAAAGACGTGAAGAATTGAACGAAAAAAAACCATGAGACATGTTTAGAGTAAACAACTTTTGAGTGGTCAAGCGTATGATTGACATTCAATTTTATGGTAACTTTACAGTGAAAATAAAAAAAAGAGTCTGAATCGAACCGAACCGAGCGCAAAAGGAAATAGGCTCAAGGTCGCTTGGACGTGTTATGTGCTTTCTGTTGTTATCCACTGCAACTATTACCTTAACTTTTCCCATGCCATTGTCGTTAACGTTACAATTACCTATGACTTTTTTTTTCGGCCAGCTGTAGCCACATGTAGATGTTTTTTCAAAAAAAAAACTACCATATTCCCAGAGTGTGACCAGTGTCGTTGAAAAATTAATTTAAACTTTTGTTTTTACATAATATTTTGTTGCATTATTATTATGCTTCCAGCTAATGTAATTTTTAATGACCACAAAAACATCGGCAGAATGACATTCACGCATTTTTCACTGCGCACAATAATTAGAAGACAAATCGTGGACTGCTCAAAGCAAAAGAAGTAGCGACAATGGTAAAAGCGATTTTTTTGTAGATAAAAACAGATCTTGCGCAAAAAAAAACTAAGTAGATTAATAATAATAATAATAATAATATTTATTCACCGCCAAAAACTGGCTGAATCATGTTTGAGTGTGTACATTGATTTTTATACATTTATGGTGGGAAAAAGGTTTAATCATTAGTGTGTGCACATCTGATCACCGTTAAAAACCACATCTTTTCAAAATTTAGAACAGAAAACATTTTTTGAAAATTGAGAAAATATCATAGATATATAAATAAATAAATAATTGAAATATTCAATAGTTAATATTCAAATTGCACCCAAATACAATGAGTCAAAAAAATATAAATATAGGGAAAAAAATATCACATTAATTCGTTAAAGAAAACAGTATTATGATTAGATATCATTGACAACTTTGAAAAATGTTCATCGCTTAAGGCTAAAAGTTGATTTTTGAATGTTGATCTCTTTGGTTGCGTTGAGAATAGTTCTTGTACTTTGTTTGACATTTTGCACATTTGATTGATTGGTACCGATGGATTTATTCTCAAGAGTTTGTCGTTAATTTTGAAAGATTCCACATTTCGCAAATTTCGTTCGTTTTGATTGAGAGAGATTTCTGCTTTAAGTGATGGGCAATGGATGTTATTATGCAGTAAGTCAAATATGTATAAAACTGATGCATTTATGCGGCGCCTTTGAAGTGACTGCATATTGAGTTTGCCTAGACGGGTGCTGTACGATGAAATTTTAAAGTTATTTGAAATGTTTGGATACTCCTTGAGCGCAAACATTGTGAATTGACGCAGGCACGATTCAATTTTGTTCATGTGTATAGCATGATATGGAAGCCATACCAAACTGCTAACTTACTAATTACGAATGTAACGGTGTATTTTACGTTAAAAAAAAAAACATCCAAACGATAAATGACCAAATTATTATCAATTTCAATGCGAATATTATGCATTTAATGGTAATGAACGTGGTGTTTTTACCTTAACGCGGCACACAGCTCTTTCATAGAATGTCTTAGATTGCTTATGCGAATTTCATAACTGTTTTTAATAATAATAACGCGGCTCGGTCGAATGATCGAATGAAGCTCGGCTTTTATAAAAAAAATTGAATTGCACAATCGCAGCCAAACGGACATGTTTTCTCAGATTTGATGATGAGAATTGAATGAATTCGTTTTCAATCTATATTTTTAATCGACTGTTTCGGTTTTTTTAAGTCAAATTTACATATCTTCGATTTACATACAAAAAGAAAACAAAATTCTTCTTTTCGTTGGCTTTGATTGGCCTCGGTCACAGCCACATCACAAGTCACTAAATCATCAATATTATTAACTATCATTTATATACAATTTGTCAGCTTATCTGATTATTGCTGTGCGGCTGAAGTATAAATAACATGTTCCGAAAGAGATTTTAAACGTAAATTAGTGTTTGGGCATTGAAAAATATTTGGAGAATTGGGTGATTAAAAATAAAATGAAAATTAAGTGATTTTTCGAATAAAGCAGCGTGACATGAATTTATCTTTTCATTCTACTATGAATGAAACCATCAACAACGATAATAGCGTAAAATAGCCGACATATATTTTTAGACTTTTTCTGTGTCTTCTTTTGGCAGAAAGTGAAGTGCACCTTTTCATGTGTATTCATCGGCCACACAGGCAAATATGTGATCAAATTCAATTGATTTGTCTAATGGTGTCAAAAACCGATGGCCAATTTTATTAGTCACATCAAAATAACACCGCATTAAATCCAGTTGTTGTTATTGTGCCGAGGTTGATATGGCATTTTCGTTGCACAATTGAATTCTTCGATGCCACCGTCCAAAAACCGTTCATATTTAATGGTGTCCAAACAACAATAACCACAATGTGTAGCGGCTGTAAAATAAATGTTCAATGAAAATCAAAACTCATCCTCGCCGCTTAAATTTACATTCAATCGCACGTGGCAATGGTATTGTTCTGCAATAAAAGGGTTAAAGCGCAATAAAACAGATGTTAAAATCTTTCGAAGCTGTCACTTTTTTGACACTATCAACGAATTAAAAAAAAACAACATTTGATGTATTATGACATCGATGGCTGTTGTGGCTTTGTCGGTGGTTTCAAGTAAACAGTGAACAATAGTAGGCATTCATCAGCGTCATAACTAAGGAAATGGCTTTGTTTGGCTTTTATTGTTCGAATTATTTCAAAAAGTGATGTTGTTCGGTGGAAAAGGCGGACGCGACCCACTGCAATGAATTTCTTTTTCTCTACATTCGAAACACGCATCGAAATACTAACCGAAACAATATTGAACATTTAATGTAATTAAAAATGCATCGGGTAGCACATGTATATACGTTTGTCGAATAAAAAGAAATTCGACAATTGTCGATTTTACGCTTGATTTCGCTCACACTACCGACTCATTAGTAAGCAAACACCGTTTTTTTTCTGCAGTACTTCCGAATTCCAGTGCGAATGTTTTCATGCACGTTTAAATTGATCGTCTTTTATGATTAAAAACGAATCATTTTCATGTGCATTTCCTCACATTTTCTAATTAAAAGAAAAGCAATGCTTTCATAGACCTTTGATGACGGAAGACTATGAATTTTAATTCATGAAAATAATTCAGTTTTCAAGAAGATATTTTGAAATTTAATTAAATCAAAACACGAGTGTAAGATGAGAAAAAATCGCAATCTTTCTGCCAAGCATTCTTACGTATATACTTGGGCTGTTGCCTTTTATCGTGTGTTGAGTGTGTTTTGTGCCCGCTTGAGATTGTGCATTCTCACGGCTTCAGCTCGAAATTAACTCATTATCTTTTTTTTTCAGTCTAATAACGTTGTGTTGATTTCTCAAGTGAATTACACTGACTTTGATGCATGTAATCCACATGACGGAGCACCATGCCAATGTATAAGTGTGTTTATGTGTTCAAACCACTCTCGCACACATCAAATTGAATAATAATAGACATTTTCACATAATTATTGTAGTATACACTTGAAAAAAATGGTGCGTATATGCTTTAAAATTTAGATTAAGAGGTTTACTTCTGCGGCGGCGCCAACTATGACTTTATTCTCTTGATGGATCTTCTTTGATACGTTTACATGAAAAAATATGGTTTTTTAAATATATTTCGATCAAATGAGTCAATTATTAAAATGAGCTGAATTTGGCGTTGGCAAATGACCCATCGTCATTCTTCATAGCGCTCGTAAAATGTCTGTGTTACGTCGACAACTGTAATCAAAACACATTCATCTATAAACCAAATCAAAATGCGCGTTATTTGTATTTCTTCATGTGTTTTTTTTATTGTTTGTTGATTTCAGTTGTGGCACGCATACCGCACACCGTACAAATTATTATGCGATAAATTTTGTGTTGATTCATATCAGACGGTCGCTATACTGTGACGGCGCGTATAGATCACACGAAAGAAAGTGAAAAAGTGCACTATTGTGTTTTCATTTCTTTCGCAAAATTTTCAGGCGAAACCAAGAAATTTAATTTTTTTTTAGAAAATTAATAATGAAAGTGTTATTTGGTGCGCTCGAACGCACTGCCGTACGACTTCTAAGAGTTTGGAGTTGAATCGATTACGCGATAAAACTGTTGAATATGGCTAAACTTTAATTTATATAAGAATCATTTTTCAGTAAACTCTCACTCATCGTCGGATGGGTGATCGGTATCAAAATATAATCCGATTGAATTATTATATAAAATCAGAAGCGGTTAACCTTTAAGTAGTTAGTAAAAAAATGTATAGATTGAATGTGTATCTGATGTGGTTTTAGGGCATCATTTAGATTCGGTGTTGGTTGATTCCATTTCTTTATTTTCACCACAAGTATGATTGAAATAGGCTTCGGCGGAAGTTTGTTTTCATTTCTTTCTTTTTTGTTTCGAAAATGATATTCACGGCTAAAATGCACAGGCACATTGATTTTAAAATCGGTTGAAATTCATTCGACATTAATAATGCCATTAAAGTCTTTTAGTTCGACATAAAAAACGAAACTCATTTGTAACTGCACAATGACTCGGCACAATCATCAATGACGACGAAAAACCACAATATGTTAACGTGTGAATTCAATTATTACTATAATCGACTTCATTGTAGTGTCTAAGCCTATATAACAACAAATTTTATGTATGATTAATCACATTTCCATCTTACTCTTTGTATCTGATCTTGAATTTAATTAGCTCTAAACAACAACAACCAACAAACTCAAAAGCGTCTACTACCTGTCTCGCTGTGTTTTTATTTTTTTTATTTATGTTCACATTGTGTAGCTGTATTTTGTTTTCTTCATTTTCACACCATCGTCATAATATAAAACCATTTTGTGTTTGTCTCTCTCTCTATTTTCTTCGACTTGTTGGTACTAATTTTATTTGTTGCAGAAGAACTGTCTCATTTTGATAACTCAATATTCGGAGGGGCATGTGTGTAGATTTTGTGTTTGTGTTTTGAATGAATTTGATTTAAAACAAAAAAAATTGCCCGATATGTCAAAATATTTAGATCACAACCACAGGCGACGGCGTGCCAAGCGATGCAAGATAATCGCTGCTGTTGGACACGCGGTAAAGTACTTGGCGGTTCATCGGTATTGAATACAATGCTATATATTCGCGGCAATAAACGTGATTTTGATCAATGGGAATCGTTTGGTAATCCAGGTTGGGGATACGAAGATATTTTACCATACTTTCGAAAATCCGAAGATCAACGCAATCCATACTTGGCACGCAATAAACGACAACATGGAACTGGTAAAATTACTAAACATTTTTTTTTTTCATGAATAAAATCTAATCAAATTTCCATCCAAACAGGCGGACCCTTAACCGTTCAAGATGCACCGTACAACACACCGATTGGCATTGGATTTTTGCAGGCGGCACAAGAATTTGGCTATGATTTGGTCGATGTGAATGGTGAACAACAGACTGGTTTCGCTTTCTTTCAATTTAATATGCGTCGCGGAACACGATGTAGTGCGGCCAAAGCATTTTTGCGACCGATTCGATTAAGAAAGAATTTGCAAATTGCGTTATTTGCACATACGACACGAGTGCTGGTTAATCCGGTGACAAAGCGCGCAGTTGGTGTTGAGTTTATTCGTAATGGCATTAAACAAGCTGTATATACGCGAAGAGAAGTCATTTTAACGGCTGGTGCAATTGGCTCACCACATATCCTTCTAAATTCAGGCATTGGACCAAAACGAGATTTACAATCGGTCGGTGTGCCGGTAGTACAGGCTCTGGAAGGAGTGGGCCGTAACCTGCAGGACCACATCGCAATCGGGGGACTTGGATGGACAATTGACAAACCCGTTGGCATCAAGACAAATCGTTTAATCAATTTAAATGCAGCACTTCGATATGCCATCACCGAAAACGGTCCATTAACCAGCAGCATAGGTTTGGAGGCGGTCGGTTTTGTGAATACAAAATACGCAAATCATTCAGACGATTGGCCCGATATGGAATTTCACTTAACAAGCGCTTCACTGTATGCAGATCAACAAGCGAAAGTCGCTCACGGATTGAAGAAAGAATTTTTCGATTATGTATTCGGTGATTTGGTAACACAGGACACAATCAGTGTTTTGCCAATGATTTTACGGCCGAAAAGTCGTGGATTTTTAAAATTACATTCGAAAAATCCACTGAGATATCCATTACTTTACCATAATTACTTAACGCACCCGGACGACGTGAATGTGATGCGTGAAGGTGTCAAATTGGCAGTTGCATACGGTGAAACTGATTCGTTGAAAAAACAATTTGGCGCCAAATTTCATCATCGTCAAGTTCCAAATTGTCGACATTTACCAATGTTCACGGATGAATACTGGGAGTGTTTTATACGCCAATATACAATGACGATTTATCATATGTCTGGCACATGTAAAATGGGACCATCTTCGGATCTAGAAGCGGTTGTTGATCCACAGCTACGAGTCTATGGCGTTAAAGGTCTTCGAGTGATTGACGCTTCAATCATGCCAACAATTACAAATGGCAATATTCATGCACCGGTGATTATGATAGCGGAAAAGGGAGCTGATATGATCAAAGCACTGTGGCTACGTGACGAAATGTTTCGTTACAAACGATACGACAATGGCCAAAGACTGGTGACACCGGCAGCGAATGTAACAGAAACGATGAACTCACGATGATCTGCATTTGAATTGAACTATATATTTATTACACAGATTGAGTTTGTTTAAGATTTTTTTTTTAATTTGCTACGAAACCAAACAGATTGAAAGTGCGTGTGACGATTTTGAATGAGAAGCAAACCTTGTTTTAATTATTTATTTCAAACTATTAAGATTTAACGATAAAAGAAAATAACAACGCATTTTAAGCATTTAAATAGAGAATAAGATGATTCAATCGAAGAAGATAATTATCGAATAAATTGGTGTAATTTAAGTATTTCCCTCTTCATTTTCTCTAAAATCTTGTGGCATTTTGTTTGCTAGTCTCTTTCTCTGTCTGTTTTATATAATAATTGTGTTGTTTGTCTAATGAGCAACAAATTGGTACAAAGCAAACATTATACGGCCCATGTGCGGTGCGAACAAAGTCTGTGTGGCAATAGCTAATGATCATCGAATGAGCATTAGTATCAGGTGGAATATGGTTCGTATTCAATGGATGGCGTACACATTTAATTTACATGTATGCATTGATCAAGTAACGAGACGATTTTTTCGATGTATTTGAAGCTTTTTTAAACATGCCCAAAAAAAAGTACGTGTTTTGTTTGTTTAGTTAGTAATTTCATTTCGGCACTGGTAATGTTCGATTTTGACTAATATATTGATCAAAATTCGTGTTGAAGTTTTACATTCTGGTTCGAGCTTTGATTTATAACTAACCAAATTATCGCCTCGCATCTAGTATTTATAGGTTTTGTCTTGGTTGTCTTTCTCAACATTTCTGGTATTGGTTGGTGAGCCGGCTAGTGGCGCAATCCAAGTATTTGTGTGAGTGTAAGTGATACAAGTGGACTGAAGAGATCATTACAATGCATACGAAGGTTGTCGAAAGTGTTGGACTTAGTTTTTTGGCTATTGAAATAACCAATACATATAGATGTGGTTTTATGTGTATTCAATATGCTTTTTCTTCGGTTCTTTTGAATGAATTCGTTTAATCCGAATGATGATCCATACGACGTGAGCTTCGGCTGAAGTGCATTATGTATATTATTCACAATAGAGCACGTAGACAGATAGACATTTTTCGGCACATTGAAAACCTTACAAATTTATTATTTTTTGTTTAATCAACATGTTGTGCTTTACATTACAGAACTCAACCACAATCGACGGCATGTCAGGCGATGAAAGACAATCGGTGTTGTTGGACCCGTGGTAAAGTGATCGGTGGTTCGTCGGTGTTAAATACAATGTTGTACGTTCGTGGAAATCGAAGAGATTTTGATCAATGGGAATCATTGGGCAATCCGGGATGGGGATACGAAGATATTTTGCCATACTTCCGAAAATCAGAAGATCAACGTAATCCATACTTGGCCAAAAATTCAAAATATCATGGAACAGGTAAATAATTTTCATTTCTTTTCTTTCGAATGGTAATAATGACTGTTAAATTTTTCAGGTGGATATTTAACGGTTCAAGACGCGCCATACAACACCCCATTGGGAATGGCATTTTTACAAGCCGGCGAAGAATTAGGATATGATATTGTCGATATAAATGGTGAACAACAAACTGGTTTTGCCTTTTATCAATTTACAATGCGCCGTGGTACACGTTGTAGTGATGCAAAAGCATTCTTGCGTCCAGTTCGTTTGCGTAAAAATTTGCATGTTGCCCTGTTTGCTCATGCCACCAAAGTGATTTTCGACGAACAAACAAAACGTGCACTCGGCGTTGAATTCATTCGAAATGGCGTCAAACAAGTGGTTTATGCGAAGCGGGAAGTGGTTTTGAGTGCGGGCGCAATCAATTCACCGCATTTGTTAATGCTATCAGGAATCGGACCACAAGCCGATTTAGAAAAGGTTGGAATTCCGGTCATTCATGATTCACCTGGAGTTGGCCGTAATTTACAAGGTTGGTCGTACATTTTTCATTTCTATTTTTTTTTGTTCTAACATTTTTTTACGCTCACCGGCAGATCACATCGCAATAGGAGGACTGGCCTTCCGAATAGATCCACAAGTTAGTTTCTTATTTAGTCGTATGTTCAATATGAATTCGGCCATTAAATATGCCATCACCGAAGATGGACCATTGACGAGCAGCGTTGGTTTGGAAGTTACCTCATTTATCAATACGAAATATGCAAATAGCTCTGATGATTGGCCAGACATGAACCTATTGTAAGTTTTTCAATGGAAATTTCGACAATAATTTGTTCGCTAATTCTCTCATTTTTAAATGACAGTTTCACTAGTGGTTCAACACCATCGGATCCGCAAATTAAAGTGGCACATGGCCTTAAAGAAGAGTTTTACAATGAAATTTACAAGGAACTAGAATATAAAGATGTCTATGGCATTTTCCCAATGATATTGCGACCACGCAGTCGCGGTTTTATTAAAATCATTTCGAAAAATCCACTGAGATATCCATTACTTTACCATAATTACTTGACTCACCCTGATGACGTGCATGTCATGAGAGAAGGTGTGAAAGCCGCCATTGCCGTTTCCGAAACGCAAGCATTGAAGCGATTTGGATCACGTTACCATTCAAAACCATTGCCAAATTGTAAACATTTACCACATATGACCGATGAATACTGGGAATGCGTTGGTTAGTTTTAAATTTCGAAACCATTTTTTTGCAGAAAGAAAAATCTTATCAATTTTCAATTTCAGTGAAACAATATACAATGACAATCTATCATTTCTCGTGTACGGCTCAAATGGGCCCACCAACAAATCCATGGGCTGTGGTTGATCCACAGCTTCGAGTTTATGGTGTAAGCGGTCTTCGTGTCATCGATGCCAGTATCAGTGAGTACTTTTCGACTTTCAAGTCAATCAATCAAAACATAGACGGCAATTAATCGTTTTAAATCTACTTTTTTCTAGTGCCAACAATTCCAAGCGGAAATATTCATGCGCCTGTTGTTATGGTGGCCGAGAAGGGAGCCGATTTAATCAAAGAGCTATGGCTTCAAGAGGAAGTTGTTCGCGCCGAACGAGAGGCAAAACTAACAGAACCCACAAAATTAGCGGATGTTGCAGCCAGTGTTAAAAACTTTTCATATGCAAATGCAACGGCTGCATAAAACTCATAGATACGTAGGTTGCTCCATAATTTTTTTTAAAATGGTACTTATAGTGTTGCCCGATGTAAACCATTGTCATATTCGTAAAGTTTGATGTTTTGGTATGTATTCGTGCCCTGAACCTTTTGTCGTACGAACGCTATTTGTATTGTTTACAGTGACTGGTAAACTGCGACTCAACAAAAAAATGAATTTTACACGTGAAGATTTTCGTAAAATGATTTACTACGATTTTCGAAGTAAATTATCTCAACAACAGTGTTTCGATCGACTTCATTTGGCCTTTGGCAATGAAGCACCAACCCTTCAGACAATTTATAACTGGTACCGAGAATTCCGTTGCGGTCGTAGTTCGCTCAAAGACGAGTTTCATACAGGTCGTCCAAAATCGGCTGTTGTGCCACAAAACATCGATGCTGTCAGAAAACTGATTATGGAAGATCGTCATGTGACCTACCGTGAGATTGAGGCATCTTTGGGCATTTCATCCCACAGCATACATACAATTTTGCATGAACATTTAGCCGTAAAAAAGATTTGCTCTCGTTGGATCCCACATAAATTGACCGATGAACAAAAAATGGCTCGTGTGAGTTGGTGTAAAGAAATGCTCAAGAAATTCAATCGTGGTGCTTCAAAAGACGTTAATAAAATCGTCACTGGTGACGAATCGTGGATATATGCCTATGAGCCCGAAACGAAACAGCAGTCGACTGTATGGGTCTTCCAAAATGAAGATAACCCAACGAAAGTTGTTCGAGCAAGAAGCACTTCGAAGCGAATGGTCGCCTGTTTTTTCGGGAGAAGTGGTCATGTGGCAACCGTTCCACTAGAGGATCGTAAGACCGTCAATTCTGATTGGTATACCACCATTTGTTTGCCCGAAGTGTTTGGTGAAATAAGAAAAAACAACCACCGTCGCAAAATAATTCTTCATCACGATAATGCGAGCTCTCACACATCTTTTCAAACTACTCGATTTTTGACCGGTCAAAACATCGAACTGATGGGTCATCCACCGTACAGTCCTGACCTGGCACCCAATGACTTTTTTTTGTTCCCAAGCGTGAAGAAAAAACTACGTGGTCAACGATTTTCGACACCAGAAGAAGCAGTTGAAGCGTTCAAAACACACGTTTTGGAGATATCAGTTTCGGAGTGGCACGAATGCTATGACAAATGGTTTCATCGAATGCAAAAGTGTATCGATCATCTCGGGGAATATTTTGAAAAACAATAAAACCATTTTCGACAAAAAACAACTGTGTTATATATGTTTTTAAAAAAAATTATGGAGCAACCCTCGTAAAACAAATCAATTGTAGATAAATTTTTTAGTAAACATTATTTAATGCGTTAGTTAAGAATGAAAACTAGCCAAATTTAAATCAACTGACTGCAACAAAGCGAGATTTTTAATGCGCGCTCTGTGTTGATATTCAACCATGACCATGACAATTGTGTAAGTGTGTGGTTTAGTATCAAGTGAAACATGAAAACGGGATACATTTTAATGATAGGATTTAGTGGTAACATATACGAAGACGTTCATCCGATTGGAGTCAGTTATTTAGATAGAGAATTAGATTAAATTCATGCGTATTTTGTATATAATTGAGGATGAACAACACTTGACCCAGTTAAAAAAATATATTTTTTGCATCTTTTTTTTGTACATATATTCGTTCATTGAATCGATTTTTGTTAATTTTTGTTTGTAATAAATTCTCTTTTGCAATAAAAAAAAATGTCTTTAAAGTGTAAAAAAATCATTATTCAGTAGGAAATAACGACCGCATCTTAACGACTCGCCTCGATGTAGGCAATATATTTCATAGCCAAGCATTCAACCACTTTTATGTAAGCATTTGGAGGTAACTGCTTATATTGCTGAACGTTGTAGTAAAATAATTTATATCTTATTACTACCGATTGACATTTGCTAACTCAACAAGTCATGTCACGGGCATGACTGTAAGTCTTGAACTTCAACCTCTTCGAATGAAACTGTACAACAAGTCGTAAACCATGTTCCGTTGCTCATGCTCAACTTGAAAGAGTCGATGAATAATTCAAACTTGAGTTCACGCAACGCAACTTTGTTGAAGTCATGCGATATGCTTGACGCTTTTTCGTGTTGGTAAAGCTTGGTTGTTCAAACAAAAGCATTGTTTACATAGACAAAAAGTTTACTATTTTAAACGTAGGCGATAAATAATGAAAACTAAGCTTTTAAAGTAATAAGTAAACGTTGTAGTGCGTTGGAATTCGTTTGGAAGGCACTGCTGTCCGTTGCCGCCTCATTGTGCAATATTCTATGTTGATCGATTAATATGCGACACAAATCATCATTTTTATGCGAATCGTCGAACATATGAATAATAAAAAAAGAGGCTTATGAAGGTTACAGAATTGCTTTATCTCTACGACGATTAACACAATCAATAAAATCATATTTTTAATGTTTCTACATTAAACGTGCTACGCATTTTAATTCATACACAAATATGATCGGTTGAAAAAAATTAAATCACTATCAATTTCGATTTCGATGATAACGCACTCGGTATCGTAGTGTTTCTCGTGGATATATTCTCAAGTTTTATTTTTGCGATAGATTTATTTTAAAACGACATCAATGAATATTGATAAATAAAAAAAAAAACGATTCTAGCTTTCCAATAGATGAATAGAAATCGCAAAGGAGCAAGTTTTTTTCGCTCGATTTAATTTAAATAATCTACTTTTCTGCCATCGCGTGAATTCTTTCGTATCTTATCAATTTGTTTTACAGTTGAATGAGTCAGCGTCCAAGTTTATTATTGTGAATTTCAAAAAAAAAGTTGTGTGTCTGCTGGATAAAAAATTCGATTCGAATGACACTGAATATTATAGTTATTTTAATTTGCAGTTAACGGTTCCTGTTCGATGAGCCGAAGTGGCAGACACTTTACTCGCCGTTTATCATCAACGTTTGGATCGTGTGCCATTACATTAAAACAGGTTATCGGTGAAATCACAATACGAAATCAAATTAATTGACCCCGTTTCATGTGCGCGAAAGTCACTTGTAATTCAATCGCAATTTTTTTGCAAGTCACACTATAAAGAACCTTCGCCGTGCGGCGTTAAGAGTTTTAAGAGTTCTATATACAAAAGTTTTACTGGGTCGCAAATGTTGTCATGTTCACCGTTTTCATAACAAATTAATGTACCATCTAAAGTGATGTTGCACAATCGGAGTGATTGCCGAAATTTTTAATGCGTCAATCTTACATAATTTTTTATCGACCAAGAAACTGCATTAAGAAATGACTAATTCTACATTGGTACGCTACTGTAATTTGTCAATCAATTGGATTTCCTTTCGAATTTGTGAATTAATAAACGAAGAAAGTACGCTTTTAATCCACTTATATTTGGTAGCAATCGATGGCCATTTAAATAGTCTCATTTTCGTGTCGACCGATTACTAGAGTCACCCGAAAAATGTTGATATTTAAATAGGTGGTATTTCACCAGGGGGACATCTACGACAGAACTTTTTGAAACCTATCCAGAAAATTAGTGCCCAATTAGTGCCCGCGATTAAGATCATTTTTTCAATAGTTTTGTCAAAAATTCCCTTAACAAATTCTTTTATTTTCCATTTTTGCATTTCAACTCCTAAAAAGAGATTTCTATTTTGAGCCTGTGTAAGGAGCATTAATTCTCATTTCACCGCTATTGAGTGGCACTAATTGGGCACTAATTTTATAATAAAATAATAATAATATGTATTCACCGCCAAAACTGGAACGATTTTAAGATGTAGTGCTTCAATCTGTGACGATTTTGAAAATTTACCCCCGAAAGGGCTGTGAGCCAAAAATTCAAATGTACCAAATCGATCGGAAACGAATGGGAAAATTTTAAAAATTTGCTGTTTTTATTGAATTCTATTATTTTCGTGTTGTTAACACGTTATCGTTCTCTTGAGGTAAAGAGGCGTTTTGTACTGATTCCATTTACAGTAGTGTCTATGATTTTAAAAAAAATGGGTAAAAAACAACAAAATTAGTTTATTTATTTCAGAATAACTTTATTTATATAATAATAATAATAAGAATGACTAAATTTAGAACGCCTTGGTTGAAATTTATATGATGAATTTTGACGATTCCAATGGGCCAAACAGATCATATCAATCGATGAACTTTGTTTCTATCAGCACATTTAAGTTGATCGCACATAACTATATATAAATTAACATACATTATAATATGCGTCATTTATTTTACTTCAAATTGAAAGCCCAAAATCGATGGCAAACGAATAAAGATATCATTCTGCTCGGTAATACCTTTTTGGTTGTATGTAAACAATAAAAAATTACGACATATGGTTGATTAAATTTTGAGTAATCAAAACACAGAAGTGGAATATAAACACATTCCAATATATACTCACAGTCGGTCTTTCTCTTTTATAAATATGTATTAAGGTGACTATAGTGATAATGTGTACAGAAAGAATCATATAAATTTCAACCAAGGCGTTCTAAATTTAGTCATTCTTATTATTATTATATAAATAAAGTTATTCTGAAATATATAAATTCTGAAATAAATAAACTAATGTTGTTGGTTTTTACCCATTTTTTTTAAATCATAGACACTACTGTAAATGGAATCAGTACAAAGTGCCTCTTTTACCTCAAGAGAACGATAACGTGTAAACAACACGAAAATAATAGAATTCAATAAAAACAGCAAATTTTTAACATTTTCCCATTCGTTTCCGATCGATTTGGTACATTTGAATTTTTGGCTCACAGCCCTTTGGGGGGTAAATTTTCAAAATCGTCACAGACTGAAGCACTAAATCTTAAAATCGTTCAGAAAATTAGTGCCCAATTAGTGCCACTCAATAGCGGTGAAATTAGAATCAATGCTTCTCAAAATCGAAATTTCTTTTTAGGGGTTGAAATGCAAAAATGGAAAATAAAAGAATTTGTTAAGGGAATTTTTGACAAAACTATTGAAAAAATGGTCTTAATCGCGGGCACTAATTTTCTGCATCATTTGTTCAATCCTTTTTGATCGATTTGGGGTAGTTAATTTTTTTAACCCCAAATAAAATAAATAGCTGTAACTTGGGTAGGAAAAATCGAAAGTGCTGACCAAAGGTACCAATCGTGGGCATCAATTGGGCACTAATTTTTTTTCGGCGGCACTAAATGGCACTAATTGGGCACTAATTTTCTGGATAGGTTTCAAAAAGTTCTGTCGTAGATGTCCCCCTGGTGGAATACCACCATTCAAATATGGTCGAAATTGTGCAATATTTTTTTTCTTTTTTTCGTACTGAAAATGTCATGCCCGATTTTGGTCTTATTTAAATATCAAAATCAGGCATTAGATTTAGACCATTTATGCCTGATTTTGATAACATTTCAAAAGCAAATTTTACACGAATTATCTTTTTGCACAATTTCAATAATTTTATATGCATTATACGGGTTAAAAAGTGGCAGTTCGATTTCAAATTGAATTTTTTAGTTTAGTCTAATGTTTGAATTGAAAGTGATACGACGTGTGAATGACAAAAATGGCGAATCAATGAATCGACTTAGATCGATAAGAATAAAATGTGATTGTGTGATTCTTGGCCGATAACATTCATAGTTCTACTTCAGCAAATCCATGTCACGTGTTGAATGCAATTTATCATTTCGATTCATCAGTTGAACGGTGTTCCACAAACATTCCCACTCTACAACCAACCGTTTTTCTTGCAACAAGAAAAGTGGTAAACCGAAAATAGTTGGTGTCAGTTCGAGTCTGTCTTCGCATTGCGAAGTACATTTGAAATATCGAAAAAGATTGCAGCGATTAGATTTTTAGTGTAAAAAAATTTCAATCAAAAAATATCCACTAAATGTGGTTGGTGCGAGAAAAGTTTCGCTTGCGACTTCTTTTCATTGTGAAAAAGATTTCGAAAAAACTTGTGCATTATGACAAGAAGAAGTAAAGCAACATAGTTCCATAGAAATCAGACACTTGTTGAATGAACAGTGAAGGTTGTTTTGTGCGGTGAATGATTTCGGCACGTTTTTATGCAGATTAGATTTAAAACATTTTCGCAAAGAAGTTATTTTAAATGTGCGAAAGAACAAGAAAGAACAAAACTAAAAACAAAGAATAAAATCAATGTGCTAGCAGGTGAAAATCGTGCGCTTATCAATTTCATATTGAAGAATTGAATATTTAATGTAGTCATTTGTCATCGATTGGAGAAATTTGGCGACGATACCATGTGTCTTTTTTTCGGTTTGAATTCTTTACGTGCCAAGAAGATTTAAAGGCGCTCTTTATTTCGATGTTGACCTGAAAACTAATTTGACTTGTTTCTAAACACTTTACCTAATAACAAAAACTTATTCTTTGCTCAAAGCATATTGATTCTCTTTCTGTGCCATTCGCTTAATGCATTTAATTATGCATCATTTATTGTGTTCGTAATAATGAGAACGCACCGACTAATTGAGTTTGGAAGTTCTATTCCATCGCATATACATATATCTCGATAGTCGATTCGCTATTTAACGAATACAGAAAGACAAGTTATCGATTTCTGTTTCTCGAATGACACGGAAGAGAAAGATAAATTTCAAGCCGTATCACTTCGTTACACGCAGTTATAGAGAAGTCAGCGTTTGACTTCAGGTAAAAGTCATATCTGAATAAAGAGACCGTGTTTCTCCTTGGACACGTTTAGTTCACATCTGGTCGCGGTCAAGAAAACATTCCGCTTCACAAGCCGGAATAAGTTTAATAACTAAATCATTAATTGTGTTATAATTCTTTTAGGTTTAAGAAATTGATTTTTAAATAAAGCAAAAGAAGGTGAAAAACCAGAACAACGACTGAATAACGAAGGATTTTGCATACTTCTTGATTCGAAAAAAATATTTATTCTGTGCATTAATCTTGATCTCAAAAAATTAATTGTGTTGAAAAAAAGTGATAAAAAAATATCCAAAAACAGCGTCATGATTCGGTGGATATGTGTTATATTCCTTCTGATTAAATTCAATCAATGGACAGCGAATGGATTTCTTTTTACGCCGAAATTTCAAATATTTCTCAATCAAATGCGTGAATCTGGTGCGCATAAAGAATTCGTCGTCACATGGGACTTTAATAAACATAACGGATTCAGCTATACAAAAAATCAATATGGTGAGTTTTTGATCACATAACCGAATTATTTTCCCCCAAAAATTTTCCAACCAAAAAAAAATTTCATGTGGCTTTTTTAAATGAAAACCAAAAAAAAGTGTCAACCACAAGTAGCAGAAAGACTGCTTACAGTAACCAAAATCCAGTTTATTAAGGGATAATGAAGTACGAAAAAGCTGCATGGCATTGAGTATTTCTAGTTTTGCAACGACTACGTGCAAACTTAAGAAAAATTTATAGGATTATGAAACGATTTTGCGAATTCATATCAAACAGAGTTGTTTTATCTATTTTTTTCGGTGACAAGAAAATTACACACATTTCAAATAAATGAGCCATTGAATTTCAACTACATCGTCTACCTAAAAACATGAAACAAGCACATTTGATGAACTTGTTTTATTGTACAAACGCATTAGATGTCTAGATATTAACTGAAACATAAAAAAATAATTGATTGAGTGCAAATGATTGCGATAGAACAACAGTTTATAAATGCGATAAACAGCAGAAATTGCATTACGAAGCAACCGTTAGTGATTTCGAAATAGCATTGGTTGTAGCCATGTGATATATTTATAAGGTAATGACGTTAAGGCAGTATTTCAATGCGATTACGGTGTGCATAACACGATATGCATTGCCAATGTCAATGACACTGGAAACTGGTTGAATTCAATTGGCTGAAGCGTAAAGGAAACAAACATACCAAAAGAAAAAGAGGCAAAAAGAACGAAAAAGTACACAATTAATTATGTCGAATTCTACAATAAATTGTTGTGAGTTCAATTCATGCACGAGCGATATTTGCACGTGTTCAATACGATTTTAGGTTGAAATTGTGTAATGAAAGTGGATGCCAATCGTGTATCGCTGTTATCGCCGCCGTCGTCGTCATATAAATCCGGTGTGCCAATTTCTTTTTCAGCGCATTTTCACTCTGCGACATCGCGACATCGACACAGACCCAAATACGTACATACAACTGCCATATTAATTACATTTAATCGCTTGCGATAATGTACAATTAAGTATAACGGAGTTCTTCGTTTATTCACGTGCATTTTTTGTTTGTTTCATTTGCGACAGGTTTGAATCCAACGCTGTTGGAATACGATTTCATTGTGGTGGGTTCAGGACCAGCTGGTTAGTAGAACATGATTTCAAAAACCCGTATAACATAAAAAAAAAATCATGGACAATATTTTTCATTAGGTTGTGTGCTGGCAAATCGATTATCGGAAAATCCAAATTGGAAAGTTCTTTTGCTGGAAGCCGGTAAACCACAAACATTTGGCCATTATATTCCATCGATTGCAGCATATTTTCAATCAACCGAATCAAATTGGAACTATGTGGCCGAACCGAGTAAAAACTTTTGTTGGGGTAAATACATTTTGTATAATGAATGGCAATTTTAAAGCATTAATTAAATAAAAAAAATTCTATATAGGAATGGACGGACAGCGATGTGCATTACCGCGTGGCAAAGCGCTTGGCGGTTCATCGGTAATAAATTATATGATTTACAATCGTGGAAATCCGAGAGACTTTGACGATTGGGTTCGGCTTGGAAATGAAGGATGGTCGTATGCCGAAGTGTTACCATATTTCTTAAAATCAGAACGTGCCAATTTACGTGGCAAAGAAAATTCATCATATCACAATCGATACGGTTCATTGAGTGTCGAAGATGTGCCATGGCGTAGTAAAATTGTACGTGCATTTGTAAAGGGCTCGAAGCAAGTTGGACATCGTGAAGTTGATTACAATAGGTAATGTGTATCAAAAATACATGATATTGACAGTCAACTATAATCACAAAGATGTGTTTTTTTCTTTTATTGCAATAGTAACGAACAAATTGGCGTTTCATATGTGCAATCAAACACGTTGAAAGGTCGACGACACAGTGCGGCTACCGCATTTATCGATCCAATCATGTTCAAACGACCAAATTTGCATATACTATTGGAAGCCCGTGTAACGAAAGTTCTAATCGATCCGACGACAAGAAAAGCCTACGGTGTTGAATATGCAAAGAACAAACGAAAATATCAAGTGACTGCATTGAAAGAGGTATGTAATATTTATATATGTATATGCAGTTCATAAAGCATTACGGTGAATGCGTTTGTATGCTAACGTTATGATATCGTTTTTCAGGTTATTTTATCGGCTGGCTCATTTAACTCGCCACAATTGTTAATGCTCTCAGGTAAAAAATTCTCATAAATTGTTATATTATTTTCAAAAATTGTTAATGCCTTCAGGAATCGGACCGGCGGAGGAATTACAACGTGTTGGTATTCCGGTGCTTCAAGATTTGCCAGGCGTTGGTAGAAATATGTACGATCATATGAGTCATTTTGGGCCGACATTCATTGTAAATACAACCGATGAATCTCTATCAGTCGCTCGTATGGGATTATATGACATGAAACAATATCTGTACGGCCAAGGATTTTTGACGTCAATTGGCGGTGTTGAAGCATTGAATTTTATTAAAACACCAAACTCACGTGATCCACTTGATTTGCCTGATGCCGAGCTGATTTTCGTTAGCGGAAGTTTGGCATCAGATCAAGGTAGTGGCCTTCGAAAGGGTATGCGAATCACACAAGAAGTATACGATACCGTTTTTCGTCCGCTTGATCGGCCCGATATTGATCATTGGTCGGTGTTGGTGATGGGTTTTCATCCAAAATCACGTGGCTATATGGAATTGAAAGATAACAATCCATTCCATTGGCCGCGCATTTATCCAAACTATTTTGACAATCCCGATGATGTGGAAACCATATTGGGCGGCATTAAGGAATCAATTCGTATTGCCAATTCACCGGCCATGCAGAAGCTCGGCGCTCGTCTTCATGATATTCCGTTGCCACAATGTCGTCATTTGCATTTTGGCAGTGATGACTATTGGCGCTGTTCGATTCGTACACTCTCGTGCACGCTGCATCATCAAGTGAATTCGTGCCGAATGGGACCGGCCACCGATCCGACAGCCGTTGTTGATAACAAATTACGTGTTTATGGTGTGAAACGATTGCGAGTGGCCGATTGCTCGATTGTTCCGCAACCAATTACAGCACATACGAATGCAGTCAGTTTTATGATTGGAGAGAAATTAGCCGATATATTGAAGGCCAAGTGGTTGCGACAAAAACCACAATGATAGAATAAAGAAAATATCAAAAACATCAACACCATTTCAGAATTTTAGCGTTATTTATTTATTCTATTCGATAGACTGTATCAAATATACATATATTTCTCTAGATTTAATCGGTTTAGAATGTTTTATTTCGAGAAGATTATATTGATTGACGCAAGATTACAACGACGAAATGGTTATTCAAATTAAATGTTCAAAAAGGAAATTGAAGGGAGCTTCAATATGCTTCTTGTTGTTTGAGAGAGCAGAAATCATATTTGCAGTTCATTGAAGGTGATTATTACACGGCTTTATGGTGCAATGTGCTGATTTATTGTCGATATAGAATCCAAGGTCAATTTCCACTTAATTTGCGCTCAACGCTCAATTGGTATCGAATGGTGATATTTTCCGATGCAATTTTATGTAGCAGTCAAAGAGCCATTAAATGTGGCCAGAGGCACGAGCAATATGTATTTACTTAAAGTGTCATCCAGTTGGCACTTGAAAAATGTGACACAAGCAATCCTTTTTTAATTTTCCCAAGAGAATATACAGTGAGCGACCGCAACAGTGGCATATTTTAGCATAACTGCTTTGTGCCGTTATATAATACATTTCTCTCCACACAAACATACACACTGCTGGTGTCAACTTGTCATGGTTTCAAATTAAGTGTTCAATGACCGTACTTCTTTTTTTTTTGCTTTGCAGTAAATTTGCTCATGTGGAAACTTAACTGTAACGTTAAAACATAGATTTAATCCCGTCTTATGCAGATGATATTTCGCGCATGATTTCACCGCAGACAAATAATACTAATCGGCTTTTTGAACACGTTCCCATTCTTTGTCTATAAAATTTCAAAGCAAATTGAAGAAAACATCTGATTTCAATTCACTAATTTTTCTTCTCGACGGATATGGGTTCTTTTTTGGGTCGCAATTTTTAATTAAGTGGTTTTTCCCACAATGTATTCTGTTTCTTTTGGGGTATAATTAGACTTATTTTTATCAAATTCAACGTAATCGACCCATATAAGGTGGCTAATAATGTTTACCGTTTTATATGCATTGTAAATGATATTATGTAATAAAAATGGTAGCATATATTTTTCACTCTAAATTTATCTCTGCCATCATATTGCCGGTACAAGCATGAAGTTCATGCCCATTTCGCTTCATTTGAACTTGAATACAGAAATTCTTGCTGAAACACGCGTGTGATAAAAATAGAATGAATTTTCCGATGAGCATTTCGCAGTGTGGCGATTGACCCATTAAACACTGTATGCCTGAATACACTGTTTAACGGCACCAAAAACTAACCCAAAGCTGCCTATTGAATGTCCACATTTTTCGATCCTTTTTCTACCGAAATATCGAAGGAAGAAATTCTGTCAACACACATACACACACACACACGGCTACCATTCTAACTTTTGGCAATTGAATGTAGTCTATTGTCAGGAGCAATAATTTATATTCATTTTTTCATCATTGAAATAAATAAGAAGGGCATCGAATCGAAATTTGAAACATATTCAATTGTTTTTTTTTTCACTCAAAGAGAATTGTGTGCGTCCCTCATTCTATAGTACGTAAGTACTAATAAGTAATATTACACTGTTTTGACTATGTGTATTTGTATGTGTATTATCATCATGATTTCTCTCGTTTTTGAGGGGTTGAAAACATATATATATATATATATATATATGTATCATATTCAAGCGTCATCATTGTGTTGCTGAGCAACAGAAATCTATTCTTACACCAGTATGCGGAGTATAAAATGTTCTTTCTTGAGCATTTATTGTATTTCCGAAATTTTGATTTTTCTTCGATTGTAATGAATAACTCATCATAAGATTATCGAATAGAATATTCTGGAAATCATTGAAAAATTACAGTTTCATCGAGACCAAACAAACATTGTGTATATAGTAAATCCATTACGGCGTCAATCGTTAACGATGCGTGTGCATCATCTTGACGTTAAAATACTCAAACACACGAGGGGAGACACGGACGATTCCTTGTTTAAAGAACTGAAATGAATGAAATTGAAATCGAGCGACCGAGTATGACGAGTGCAATAGGAAAACGCTATTAGGTAAAATGTGTTTACGAAATACTGTATACATACTGTAAACAAACGTTTCGGCGTATACTGTAAACAAACGTTTCGGCGGTGACGGTGGCGATGTCCGCTACAAATTGCATGCATATTGCATAATTTGACGATATTTTTCCGTATCACATGCTATTGCCAATTCTCTCAATTTTTTTTTGTCGTTTATTTCCCTCTATCGCGGTGACCGTTGCTGCTTCAATTGAATTGATAATCATTTGGGTTTAATGGTGCAGCATCGCCGGGGACTGATGGACAAATCAGTGACTCGGAATATATTTCATACTCTTGGTTTTTCTTTGGAGTGTATTTACTTGTGACATATTACATTTTCGTAGCGGAATCAGTGCATGAATAATTCATTTTAACGCTTTTTGCTCTTTGAATCTCTCGTTCGCCGTGAATCATTCCTTTTTTATCAGCCGTTGGCGAATTGCAACCGTATTATTTAAGCTTACCTCGACGCCAGCAAAGCAAAAATAAGCTATTTAGATAAATGAGATTGTACAGAGATAGAGATTTATACGTTGTTTGCACCTAAAGTGATTCGGCCGTTTAACTATGTCAAACTGATAAATGAAGCGCAAAACCGATCTCAATATGGTTCGTATTACTACAAAATTGAATTTATATCGTAGTTGAAACAGTTTCTCATGTCAACGAAATTCGAGAAATTGATTGTGACAACGTTAATTGTATTTTTGTCATTATTCAGATTCGTTTATCACAAAGAGAGATATATAGAAAAAAATACGTCAATACACACACGCACAAATGCATATATAAAACATATGTAGTTCGTATCAGAACTATAGTATGAATGGGTGACCATAATAGAATGTTGAATGTCAAAATGATTTGCGATACAATGACATCATGCTATTCATTATGATGTTATTTCCATTTTGATGGAACATGAGAGCCGAAATTCAAATATGTGCTTTGGGTTAGTACTGTTGCTATCGTGTGTGCAAATGTATTAGAACACCAATCATAATAATTTGCCATTTGCCACTAGCTATGGAGAGAGTGCCCTGATAGACAACAATATGCGTGTACATAAACTAATATATGTTCGCCATAATATACATTGAGCACGCAGTCATTTTAATTAGTACAAGAACAATATTCAATATGATATTTATAGAAATTTACGTCATTTAAAAATTGGATTTTTTTTGGTTTAAATTGCCCAATTACTTCACACGACCAGCCTTGGGAATACAAATAATTGCGAATGCACTATCTACTAATCGAACAATTTTTGATTTTATTGTTATGGCTATAATCAACTGGTACTTTCTTTTGTTGATTTTTTTTGCCAATATAAATGTTACTACCTTTTTCACACCATTTTTTTCATATGTAGAATACCGAACAGTATTTTCTTTTACTGCGATAAAATTATGAACATTTCCTGCTTACCTGAAACAATGAGCGCCTCATTTGGCCCAACAGTATGAATATTTCCCATTTTATTCGGCTTTTGAATAAAACTGTCCTCGTTGAAAATGTGCAAAATTCGATAAAATTATCTTTGCGTTGTTTTAATTTCGTTAAATTTCACTAATTTCTTTAATTTCGAATTGATTTTTTTTTGTATCTTTTTGACAAACTGTAATGAAAAAAAAAAAAAAAATTTAGTACAAAAATTTGTAGAAAAAAAGAGAGTTTTAGTAAAATATTAAAAAAAACTATTAAGTCCAAATTTTAATTGTTTTCACTTTCAGTTTTAATTTAATTTTTTTTATGACTGTTGTTTCGTGATAAAAATGTTTTTTTTTTTACGGTATCTCGGGTGCCCGTCGCGACAATCAATCACACCACATTTTCACTGGCAAGCACGAAATTAAAAAAATAATGAATCATAAACAAAACACCCGATGTCAATTCCGTAAATCTGTTCTGTGTCGATTTTTTTCATGAACGATTGGCGAAACCGTTTCTAATTGCTTGATTTTTGATAGAAAATTTAACAAAATGCAAACCTTCGTTCGTGATTTTTGGTTTTCTTCTAAAAAAGGCCAGTAAATAAATCTAGCTAAAATTAAAATTTTCGATTTCGATTCGGAACGACAGAGAATAGAACCCTTTTTCAGTGGCACTCAAAACTCGTGTATGAAAATACTAACACAAAGTTATGATGAAGCGAACACCACAAATAGAGAGAGCAAAAAATAAAAAGAAACATGGATGGATGATTGTCGCGGTATATTCAATTTCTATTGAATTTACTGCGCATGTGCACAAATGTTTGCCTTCGTTTCATCAATTGAATTTTTTTCATCGTTAGATTTTTGGAGTGTATTCATCAGCGGATGTTGATTATTATCATGATGAAGGATCGTTCATTTTCAATATCATGACCAACACGTAAGACCGCTTGAATCACCTTTCATTCACCATTTAGATGTAAACACTGGTTTTTTAGTATGGAATCAGAAGGAAATGAAGTAAAAACACAGGTGTTTGTTATTTTGATTACATGCCGAAATGGATTTGTTTACATAAATTTTTTAGTGCAATGTTAATATGAACTCACAAACACAAATGAGAAATTCTTTTGCCTGTATTCGAATATTGCAACTTCTTCAGATAGCGAAAAAAAAAACACTGTTTAACTTGACAAGTCGCCAGCGCGCCACACACATATATTGACGTTAGTAGATATAAACACGTCACAAACACAACGAACGGCTGCGAGAGAAAAAAAAAACAATTGCTCACTTTACGGGTAAAAATACCATGCTGCAAAGCCGGTTCTTAGCGGGTCTTATATATCTCAACCAGCGGTAAATGAGTGGATTCAATGACACCGGTGGCAAATAAATATGAAATTTAATTCAATTTTTTTAAACGCTAAATAAAGTGAAAACAGAAAAAAAAAATTAAATCATAGGCTTGAATAAGTTTTCTTTATTTTAAAACTGTTCGAAATCACATTTTTTCCAAAAACATTTTTGATGAATAACAACGGCAACATTGAACGAACTTAAAGTCATATTTGCCGGTGTTGTACAAATCAAGCTCGCTTGCTCTCTCTCTAACACACACATTTCCAGGTTGGCCAGATCGGTATTCCATAGCTGCTTCTCTCTCATCGCACACACACTCACATTGTTTGAAGTGTATGCTTGCGTTTCATCGATGACGCACTGTCTGTTGCGTTCACACGTTCCATTGTCTCTCTCTAGTTTTGTGCACAACTACATGTGTAGCAGTTAAAATGGCGCCCAAAATCGTATGGCGTTCCCGTCAGCGTACACAGCACACAATGAGAGAATAATAAATATTACACCAAACGCACCGCAGTCGAACACAACGTATTCACAAAGTGGACGATATAGAGAGAGAAAAAGAAACCAATTTTATAATATTTCATTTGCAAACTTTTTATTTTAATTCATTGCCATTAGTTTCAATTGATTTTATTTGTAAAAATGCAACACATTTTCTAATAATTTCGTATTTTAAATTAACACATTGCTTAAAAACATTGCCAAAAAGACGCTAGCAGCAATTATAGAGGTAAGCGTTCAATGTGTGTGTTGGTGGATTTACGGTCAAATTGTTCTACTTCTCTTCCATTTGTAGAACGATGTGTTTTTTTTTTCTTGTTTTTCCTGTGCAATTTGAATAAACGTTTTATTCGTAGAATAATATGTTGTCTAGACAATATCAATGTGTACTCAGCTTTAAAATGATTTTTGTTCGATGATTTTTTTCCCGCTTTTTAGTCAGAAATAAAATACGAAGAGGATACACACCGAAAAATAAGAAGAAGAAAGAAACGCCAAGCAATTGACACAAACATATCAGTCGTAGCAAGTCGTACAAATTTACTCCAAAATTTGATACGACTGTTGTGATTGAGTGTTCTTTTGCCAAATCGGACAGACAATAAAGGGCCCCGCCGAAACACCAAATCTACAAACAAAATCTACAGTTGAATCCAAAGGTTATCAGGCAATGGGGGATTACAGTGATTTAGATCGACAAATTGAACAGCTAAAACGATGCGAAATAATTCGTGAAAGCGAAGTAAAGGCATTATGCGCCAAAGCAAGGGAGATTCTTGTCGAAGAAGGAAACGTTCAACGTGTCGATTCACCCGTTACGGTATGTTTGCTTTTCATTTGTTTGTTCAACACACGTTCAACGGCTTCATTCTCGTTTTTACAACGGTGAATGAATTATCCGCCAAAAAAATAAACGTAATCATGAAAAATGCTTGTTATTTCTTCGAATGGTACAGGTGTGTGGAGATATCCATGGGCAATTTTATGATCTCAAGGAATTGTTTAAGGTTGGCGGCGATGTTCCCGAAACGAATTACTTGTTTATGGGTGATTTTGTCGATCGTGGTTATTACAGTGTAGAAACATTTTTATTGCTATTGGCGCTCAAAGTACGCTATCCAGATCGAATAACATTAATCCGTGGCAATCATGAATCGCGACAAATTACTCAGGTGTATGGTTTTTATGATGAGTGCTTACGCAAATATGGTTCAACCGATGTATGGCGACATTGTACAGAAATTTTTGATTACTTAAGTTTATCGGCTATCATTGATGGGAAAATATTTTGCGTGCACGGCGGCTTGAGTCCATCGATACAGTATTTAGATCAAATTCGAACAATTGATCGCAAACAAGAGGTTCCACACGATGGCCCAATGTGTGATCTATTGTGGAGCGATCCAGAGGGTATATTATTTATAACAAATCGCACATTTTCAAACGGATCTTAATCATTTTTTTAATCCTATTTTAGATACAATTGGATGGGGAGTTTCTCCACGCGGTGCTGGATACTTGTTTGGATCAGATGTGGTGACACAGTTCAACAATGCAAACGACATTGATATGATTTGTCGGGCGCATCAATTGGTTATGGAAGGATACAAATGGCATTTCAATGAGACTGTTTTGACCGTGTGGTCAGCACCAAATTATTGCTATAGGTAAACCATTTGAATATATTCAATCGAAGCAAATGTAATCCAAGTGATCTTGTGAAATCAAAAATCCAAAATATTGAAAGGAAAAAAAAACGATTTTTTCATCGAATTGATTTTTTTCAGATGTGGAAATGTGGCTGCTATACTTGAGCTGAACGATCATCTGCATAGAAATTTCATAATATTTGAGGCTGCACCGCAAGAGAGTCGAGGCATTCCATCGAAAAAACCACAAACCGAATATTTCTTGTAAAAGAAACATTTACTACACTTCATGTAATTGTCAACCGATTAGTAATTTAACCAACCATATTGTCAGTGTATTTTAACCATTTACGATTTCGATTGTGAACTCACGAGAAAAAAAACGTCAGAAAATACGAAAACCGGAGGAAAAAAAACACACACACTCAAAGCAAAAAAATATTATCAATTTACATTCATTTGTCTCATGTTGTTGTTTTCTGACATAACAAAAAAAAAAGATAGCAAATTTCTTTATTTTCATTTGATTCGATCCAATTTCATAATTTTTTTGGAACCTTTTTTATTTGGGTGAATCAATCATCTTTTTTTTAATTTTGTAGTTACAATTTACCATTTACATTGGACATTTAAGTTTATGTGTAAGTTTTACGAAAATTACTCAAAAAGCTTAATAAGATAATACAAAAAATTTGAATTTCGAACATTTTTTTTTTGTATCAATGAGAAAGCGCGCATTTTCCACATTATCTCTTTGAATTACACCAAACAATGTCTGTTCAAAAAGCGATAACAATTCTTTATGAAAATTATTAACACATGAAACCAGCAGGTGTTTCATTTAGAACATTGAACGTTGTACATTCTAATGTGAACAAGTAAAATGATTAAAAAAAAATCAACGGAGAGAAGAACAAAAATCATAAATAGAAAAAAAAGGGAAAAATATTCAATTGACTACACCGAAAGGCCAACACAAAAATAGTAATCATTAAGCAAAACTATATCGTTAATGATTTCATTTAGATAATAAGAAACAGGAACTATTAAAAACAGAAAAATAAGTGTTTACGCAAGATAAACAAATAAAAAAAAATTTGTTTTCTTTTTTGTAAAAAGGATGTTTTTTTATTCATCTCAATTCGATTGAAGAAACAATTTGGGAATTACATCACCGCATTTGGATGAAATTTTCAGCTGAACTTTATCTTCGCCACGAACCGTGCCAATATTTACCAGCGCTATCGGCGTTTTCAAATCATGACTGTACAATAAAACTCGATATCCCGAATACACTTGCAAGCTAGAACCTAATATTAAAACTCCATCAGCGTTGCACACCAAATTCGCTAATCTTTCTGCACGATCCTTTGGCACACTATCGCCGAAAAAAACTATTTCCGGTTTCAGCGTGCCACCACACTTAGGACAATCTGGCACTCGAAATGAATCGATGTATTTCTACGTGAATTCACGAAAAGGGAAACAATTTATGAGAGAAAACCATTTCTTTTTATTGAAATTAAAGGGATGCAAACCTGAGGGATATCAACATCGCCATCTGGCCGCATCAAATCAACTTCATCCATTAAATTTTGATTCATCGCATTGAAAATCAATTGCAGCTCGTGCCTGTCTATGTAATAGTCACAATGAGAACCCAAACAAATCACTTTGTATCCGCAACCGTGCAACTCCAAAACGTCCTTGCTACCGCCTTTCGTATGAAGTCTGTCAACATTTTGCGTAACTATCGATCCGATTATACCATTGCGTTGGAGCCGAGCCAATGCTTTGTGTGTTTCATTCGGTTTTATATTCGAGAAATGTGGCCAAGCGACAAAATTCCGCGCCCAATACCGTTGTCGAATTTTTGGCGAACGAATAAATTCCAAATGTTGCACCGGACGCGAATTACTGCGAGCATACAATCCAACGCCTTCTGAACGATAATCTGGTATTCCTGATTTTTTGAAAACAATTTGTAAAATGTTGAATGAGAACCATTTTTTTAGACTTTATTTTAATACCGACCACTTTCCGTAGAAACGCCTGCACCCGTTAAAACTAAAACTCTTTGCTTGTCCCTGAGAAAATTTTCTAATTTTTGCACTTCCTTTGCCGTGGCTGGTTGATGCTGCGGCACAAATTTATTACTTACATAACGACGGTAGATGCATTGGAAGCGCACTAAACTCTCTGATTTCGTTAATAAATTTGATACTTGCATTTTCTTAAATTGTTGTATTTAAAATAATTATCTTGTTTTTTATCGAATGTGAAAATTAACTAAAATTAGAAAAAAAAATGTAATATTTGCATTTGTTTATGTAATAACTGTCAAACTGTTTGACTCAAACAACCTGTCAAACATATGTCACATGGTACGACTGTTCTTTTTAACAGTGTACGGACTAGTACAAGCTTAGATATGATTGTGTTTTTTGAAAATAACCGAAAATCCACACGATAGTTACAGACCGTTTATGAAAAATTTTGATTTTTCGGAAAAAACTTTGAGATTTAATGGTATTTTTCCTTTTTTTAAATGAAATATTTACATGTGAAAAAAGAATGAAAAAAATTCTAATATTGTGCAATGACAAATGTGTCAATAAATTTGAATTTGAAGAAATTTCAAGAATTTCTGGAATTTACGCTTGTTTCGTCAATTCTAACCGTATTTTTTATTTGATACATTGTGTTTTGTGTTTATATGAGATTAGATTAGTGTGAAATGATATCGATTTGCGCAGTTTATTTCTACTCTATTAAGTGATAACTGACTGCGTAAAAAACGTTTTTCATTGATAATTTATGATTTCGATTCAATCAGGTAAGATTATTATAATCTTTTATAAGATAATACATGTGATTTGGTCATTTTATCAATAGGACAATTTTGGCAAATTTTTCGTATAAATAAAGTGTCTCAAACGGAACATTGTCTTTTGCTTATTTTTAAATTTATAAAAATGGTATCGATCATAGCTCGAATAATTTTGACTGTCGCGCTAGCATCGTACGTGCGACATACTTTTGCTACCGGATCCAAGCCCACAGTTATTTCAACCGAACAGGATTTATTCCCCGTGACAATAGTTCATATTAACGATTTTCATGCACGATTTGAAGAGACAAATGAAATGGCAACAACCTGCAAAGATGTTGAAATTTGTATCGGTGGTTACGCCCGGGCTGTAAAAATGATCCGAGCTTTATTGGAGAATGCTGTGAATCCAATTTACTTGAATGCTGGCGATAATTTCCAAGGAACACTTTGGTATGTAGTTTTTTGGCATTCACCATCTTCATTTTCTTTTACAATTTTATCCATTGAAAAAAGGTATGCGCTCGGTCGTTGGAATGTAACAGCTCAATTTTTGAATATGCTTCCGGCTGATGCAATTGTAAGTTTCAAATTATATCATATAATTTATTTATTTTTTTATTCGTATTGAATTATATTTTAGACATTGGGAAATCATGAATTCGATCATGGTATTGCTGGTGTGGTGCCGTTTATGGAGAATTTAATGACTCCAGTTGTTCTGGCCAATGTAATTGATACATTTGAGCCAACATTCCAAGGAAAATATAAAAAATCAATTGTGATCGATCGTTACGAACGCAAAATCGGTGTGATTGGCGTTTTAATTAGTACAGTTCACGTGAGTCATTGAATTCATCTTATCGTTAGTAACCGATTGATCTAATCATTTTTGATTTTAGGAACTTGCAAATGTGGGCAAACTACAATTTAGAAAAGAAGAGATTGCGATCAAAGAAGAGGCAGAAAAATTGAAAAATCAAGGTGTTGATATCATTATCGTATTATCGCACTGTGGCTTGAGCATTGACTATAGAATCGCGAAAGCGATTGCACCATACGTTGACGTTATTGTTGGTGGTCATTCGCATACTTTTATGTACACAGTTGAAGAAGGCAGTAAACCGCCCGGACCAGATCATCCAAGTGATCTTTATCCGGCAGTCGTTGAAAGTGATGGACACAAAGTGCTAATTGTTCATGCTTCAGCTTACATGTAAGTAATTGAATCGGTTGAAACACGATCGTTTTAATCAAAATACTTGTGATTTTAGGAAATACGTCGGTGATCTGACCGTTTATTTTGATAAAGACGGAAATGTAGCCAAATGGAGTGGCAATCCAAAATATTTGGACCATGACATTGTTCCAGGTTTGAAATTTATTTTAAATCATTTTTTTGATGTAATCGAATCGTCTCAAGTCTCAAAATATGTTTGATTTTCGGTATGTTTTTGTTGTCAGATTCCAATGTAATGGACGCCATTACACCGTGGAAAGAAGTAATTGATGCAAAAGGAAAGCGAGTTCTTGGCCACACGAAAGTTCCGTTGAAAATAACGTCGTGCTTCACGAAAGAATGTAATTTGGGAAATTTTGCGGCCGATGCCTTAGTTCATTATTATATAACTGAATTAAGCGGCCGCAATGAAAATCAATGGACCGAACCGATTATTGGTATCATCAATTGTGGGGGTGT
This sequence comes from Contarinia nasturtii, assembly GCF_009176525.2. Lineage (NCBI taxonomy): Eukaryota > Metazoa > Arthropoda > Insecta > Diptera > Cecidomyiidae > Contarinia > Contarinia nasturtii. The sequence goes on along the minus strand of NW_022200123.1, from coordinate 1,664,136 downwards.
TCGAACTGAAATTGGTGCTGGCCGTAAGTTTGTTCTTTTTTGTTAGTTGAACAAAATGATCATATCATTCGATCGACCAATTTTAGCAATATCTTTTATGGATTTGGCCACCACTATGCCGTTTGAAAATACGATCGACACTTTTGATTTGCTGGGTGAACATGTGAAAGAGTTATTTGAATTCGCTGCGAAGGCATTTTCGTCGGAAAATGATCAGAGAAACTTCATGCAAGTTTCTGGTAAAATTAAAATATTTTCTACCTTTTTGAGTGTATAAATATGGATAATCCAAATGTATCAAACATTTTGTAGGTATGCGAGTAGTTTATAACCCGACAAATGAAGAAAACAATCGAGTGCGTTCAATTGAAGTGCTAGCAATGCCAAATGACGTCCGCCGAGTTCCCAGATATGAACCATTGGATCCGAAAAAGTACTACAAATTTATAACTTCGTCATTCATTGCTGAGGGCGGCGACGCGTTTGATATTATTTCAAAACACAAAAAAAACCATAAGTATGTGATTATTTTCTATTTTTAACTATTTTTCCAATGGAATTTATTTATTCTAAATGATTCGCAGGAAAGGAAACATTGATACTGATGTCGTAACCAAATATTTGGAAGAACGTCGTATCATTTACACTGGTCTTGACAACCGAATCGCTGTTGATGAACATTCTCTGTTCGCGAATATATTTTATTCAATCCGCAATTTCGTCTCGAATATTTTTTAAATTTTAATCGATTTTTATTGATTTCGAATAAACTGCTTTAATAAAGATCCGATTGGCATTTGACTTTAGTCCATTATCAATTCATTTTGGACAGTGGACCATCCGGTCAATTTGCTGGAAGAAAATTTTCACCATCTCGTTGACCGGAAATTATGTCGCAATACACTCCGGATGGTAAGTTTGTATTCAAAAGCCTATCAAAATCTGTATCTTCATGATTGAAGGCGATGAATGCTCGATTTCTACGACTAAACGCCACTATCGAAATAAAAACAAACCCGAAGATCAGTAGAGGTATTCAATTTCTCATCTCTATTACAATTCGGATTGAAAAGAAGTGCTTAGAGTTGGACTTTTGGTAATTAAGACTACCATTAGAAATGTGTTGTTTTGATATTGGAATGATAAAACGATATAAAATCTATGTAAATTACTTGTGTTGATTTCTCAATTCAAATTTTAAAAAATCCAGATAACATAAAATGACCTAACGACCAATTCGAATTTCGGATAAAATGCAGTCTTGGCGGAATTTAAAGAGACAAACGAACTAAAACTATTGTTCTATTTTTTTAAGGTATCGAATTTAATGTTTGGCACACCGTTTCATAAAAAATCCTTAAAAATTAAAAATTATTTGTTGAAAAGTATTCTCTGTAAGCAATGATGTAATAGTCATTTATATTGCTATGAAATTTTTTTATAGTAAAAATCGACAACAGTAGTTCGAATTCATACAGTTCCCACACGGCTTATCCAGCTCTATTAGACGTGTGTTTAAAAATAACTGTGTTATAACGCTTTCGCGTGATACGAAGAAATATCGATAAGATCATGATGAACTGTGCTCAATTTTAAGCTCCACTGTGTATTCGAAAACTCCCCAGAACTTATGAATTAAAACAATAAAACCTTTCAAAGGAAATTATTGCTCACTGTGTGTATTGTTTCATTCTCTTCATGTGTTGTTTTCTCCATTGAGTTGATATATGTTTTCAGTTATTAATTTCAAAATCGTTGATAATAATAATCCATTGATAATGAAAATTGATGGTTTTGTAAGAGGATAATAATCAAAAACGGCAATGACCTATTTTTCATATATTTTCAGCGCGAGGGAGTTTGTCATCTCTGTCTACGACGAATGCAGTTGCAAAACATAATCGTTGATACCGTTGTGCAGCGACACCGTTCAAAGTGTTGCATTTAGTCTAATTCATGCCAAATGTCAAAATACTGAAGGAAAAAAATGAAACAAGATAAAAAAAGAAGGAATCTGTCAAACGTTCACCAATACACACACGCACACACACTTGCATATAAACGATGAATATTGCGGAAAGAAAGAGATTCATCTAATTGGATACTTATGTGAGCGTTTTGTTCATTTGAAACGAGGAAACCATATGCACCAGATGTATGAGTCATTGCGCGTTAAACTGGTCGTCACTCTCTCAATGAACGCACACAACGTTGCATTGGTACTGGTGGTGGTGGTTGTTGTATGATTAGTACAACTTTTTTTTATTTGAAAATGAGAGAGCGTTTCTTCGTTGAAAACGATTTTTTTTTTTGTGAAAGATTTTCATTTTTCATCATAAATGTGACGAAATAAAAAATAAAAAAATTATTCAATAATCAAAATTGAATGGAATTTATTTGAATATTGTACAAAACTGTCGATATTATGAATGAATAATCCCTATATGAACCGCTATAAAAATTCATCGTCATATATATACATGCACCAATACACTCGCATACATATGCTCCGCTGATCTGTTTCAATGCACAACAACACTCAATGTGTGTCGATGTTTATGTGACTGAGGTATTTGCATCGGGCAATAAGCTTATAGTATCTCTCAATTTTGTCACATATACATGCACACATCCAGAGAGAACATAGAGCGTATGAAAGAAGCCATCATACACGAAACACACTTCATACGTACGCGAACATAAAACAATTTGCGTCCGCCCAAAACGACACACTGAAGGCGAACTACATATTAAAAACTCTCTCGCTCTCCACACAAAAACTGGCAGACATATTCTTTTCGTTTTTCTTTTTCTTTTTTTAGTTAGTTTAGATTGATTTCAAGTGTGTAAAAAACTATCTATATCTATTCAATGTGATTGTGAAAAAGTGCATGGAATATATCCAAAAACAATTACAGTTTACCAAACAGGCGAGAAAAGAAAAAAAAACACACACAATGGACAACATTTCGACCATGTAGCGAGTGCTCTTAATAATCAATTCGCACAAGGAACAGGGAAAAAATATGTATTGAGCAAAGAGCATATATTATATATAAAAAAAATAATAAGAAGAAGTCGAGATTTACACAGAGTACCAAGAAAGAAAGATAAACTTCAATTAGACCCACATTTGTTGAAGGCGAACAATATCGAAACGAATATGAAAAAAGAAAATTCAAGTGTTTTGTGTAAAAATGGTGGCTACACGAAAAAAGTGATATAAAACTTCTAGTTTGCAACATTCTTCTCTGTGATTGGAAGGGAAAAAAACCTTCATCGCTTCAACCGTATGCATTGTGGGCAACCGAACGAAAAATTTAACCACAATCACACCGAAACTTATAAAGTGTATGTATTTATTTATTTTTTTTCTTTTCGTTGAATAAAAATTAAATAAGAATCATAGGTGAAACAAACAGGGCCAATTAACTTGACAGAAGAGAAGAAGAAAAAATCGATGTCTAATTTCAAGATAAAAGCAAGCGATAAAAAGGTGGAAAAAAAATGAAGAGCTAATTTGTCATGGCGTGTGGTCGATTTTCCAGTGACAAAGCGATCGAATTACTCAAAATGCCATTCACATTCATCGAATGGATTTAATTACATCTAATTTATCTAAAATCGTGCGTAATCATTTCATCCACACATAATCGACGCAAAAGATTTTTTCGTCAACCATTTTAACTGTTTTCGGTATGACACTTCATGACAATCTATCTAATTACGGCTTGTGTTTTATCATTACAACACACACACACATCCATGCGATATTTGAGTTATTTTTTTCTGGTGTTAAGTAAAAAAATGAAAAAAAAGGCGAAAAACGAACGGGGCAAGGGATAAAAAGCAGCGACAAGTTAAAATAATACGTGTATTGACTGTGTGTGTGTCGAATATATCTTCACACAGACACGATATGTTTCTAGCGTGAAAAATCCATTCTTCATATGAATATCATACATGTTTCGAATTGGTTGCTGCTTGTTTTTTTTCTCCGTTTATGTTAATGTGTGTCTTCTGGTTTGGGCGATAGTGGTTTATGTCGTGTCTAAATCACGTAAACATTCGATCGAACTACCGAAGTGGAAAATCAACATGCACACACCATCGACGAAATTATTATTATTATTATTTTTTCATACAAAAAAAAGACTAGAAACACGATACATATATAAAATTTTGTAATTGAGTAAATGTCAAGAATGGGATACATTTTTTTAGAAATGACTTTCAATGGCAATTTCCACAATAAAAGTACTTGAGCAGTTAGTAAAAGTCATAACAACGTTGATCGGGACTCTACTATATGTACGCGTACCAACCGAACGCCATTATAGACAACTACTACTTGTGTTTGTATTGTAATACAGTACGGTTCATTTTATTTCCAATTTTATATGTTCGTGGATTGTACAAATATTTCTCTTCTTTTTGGGTTTCTGCTTTTCTCTAGTGAGTCGTAACATCACAATTTCAATCGATTTAAGAGCACACATAGAGAAAAATCCGATGGCAAATCGTTTTAACTTAAAATTGCGATAAATAACAAGATTTGAGCGCATCGATTAAGCAATAAATTCGAATTGAGAAATAAAAAAAGAAGAAAAAGAAGAAGAACAATGTATGGGAAAACAGTTTATTCAACAAATTATAATTATACGATTCCTGAATTGCTGGCATTTCTCTGCGATGATTCCGCATTCGCATTAGAATTTATGTTAATTCCAGAGTTATACAAAATCAACTTAAACCATTTGAATGACTCGTTTCAAAACCAGAATTTATTGCAGCAAACATTTGTTTGCTGATATTTGATTGAAATTCAGTTTGGAATATTTTCATGTTGACTATTTTCATCATCCATTTTATATCTCTTCCTTCTAACCATCCCCTCCCTCACACGCTCTACAATTGCAACCATAGAAATTCATTAAAATACAATGTAATGAATGTCTAATGCAAAACTGAGTTTGGTTTTTTTTTGGAAACTCGTCATTTTGTTATTGCTCTACTTGCACTCATTAAAAACAAATGCGTTTTACGCTATTTTCTCTTTGTCTGTGAGCGATTTGTGTTTGTGTCGCCGCATACGGCATTGGTAATTGGGTTTGAAGTAACCGGCAAAATACCACGTAAACAATCCGAAACGATGAAAGAAACACACAAAAGAAGCAGCAGCAGACTCGATACGAGTACATAATTTGTTGAAATAATTACATTAAATGCTATCATTTTTGTGTGATTTTTGTGTTCGTTATGTTGTGTCTTCTTTGCTCGCTCGCTTGCGTTCATAAACCGTTCCACTTCACATCGCATCCCGTCTCATCAACGCGCTGATCATGTGTACATATACAGTCGCATACGCGGCACCACAGCATACACACAGAAGAATCTATATACATCATCATTCTTATTCATTTGCTGTACACATTGTTTCAGCAAAGCCGTTCTTCTTCATAAGCAATTCTTAACTGATTGAAAATTTTCGTATTGCTCGCAATGATGACTACAGTACAGTAATCCGCACCGTTTTATTGCTCGGTTCGTTTGTTGTTGTTTATTAGCGCATCTGAATGCTTTTCATCGTTAAATGAAATTACATCGAAGTGACATAACATGCACACATTGCGCAAAAAAAGGCACACAACAATTTAGTCTTTTAATGCTGAACATGAATTTATTGCGTTTGGCTGAAGAAATCGTGAAGGTTGATGTTCAAGATGGCATGCGAATGAGAAAAAGAACGACGACGACGACAATTGCCAATGAAAAGAATGAAACAAAATGTGCACATAGTGACACACATTTAGGGTCATTTTCACCATCCATTTTATGTGTAAACAGAACGAAAAACTATTTAATTTTGCCCGATAAGTACCGAATCGCAATCCGGCTACCAATTTGATAGAAACAGCGACTCCAGCCGAGCCGAGTCGTTATTCATTGTTTGCTATCGCTTTTGTTTCTTCTTGATAATCTGAGCAAAATTGGATATTGTCGGTCGACGTTGACGACATCGTTTTTATTCATTTTATTTTTCTCGGCAATTTCATTCGACTGATTCATGACTTCATCACAATTTTGCAGGCTCAATTAATCGCAGCAATATACGTTTTTCGTAATTTTTATTGAACGATTTATGTATAATCAAATGACCTGCTTTTTCTAACTACATCGACTGATTATTATCGATTTGGAATATAAATTATTTGAAAAACCGACAATGACAAAGCACCCGCCACATTACTCGGGTGAAAAATGTGCTTTTTCTTATCAAAATCAATGTAAATAGATGGCAAATTAAGTGTTTCTTGTTAAAAATCGATGTACCTATTGCAACCAAAACTCATACGAGCCACTTTGGATGTGTAAACACAATGAAAACTCTCTAATTCAATGACGCACGCTATGTCTACCTTTGGCGAGATAGTGCCTTTGTGTGATCACATTATGTTGTCGTTGTTATTGTTATTCGACTAAAATAAAATCGAACACCGTTCGGCTGACTTGTTTTATTGTAATTGTATTTGTGTGTGACGGCCGGCATTTTCAGTCACACAAACAGATGTGTGCGTGCGTTCGGAGTGAGTGAGACGGCATGAAAGGCAAGAGAACGAGACAGATGTAGCAAGTGGAAGGGGTCGATTATTTTTATATATCTAGTATTCTTACAACTGAACGCTTTGTATCGAAATAAAAGGGTTTTTTAAGCTATTTCACATACAACGACACATAATTGGATTTAAAATTGCATTGACGCACTAATATTGAAATAAAGATATTTATGTGTTTATTAATGGATGAAAAAATAAATAAATAATAAAAAAAAGCCGGAATTCAATTTTCATGGTCCGGACTGCTATTTATTAATACAGCAAGAGAGTATCAAGTCATAAAATAATAATAGATAAATTTAAATGAATTCATCAGTAGCAATTTATAGCGCGTCCATGAAAAATGAATCTGTCATTTTTGTGTGAGTCGGTGTTGATACTGAAATGTGATATATTTAAAAAAAAAAAAAATACTCGTGTATTTATTGTTGTTATTTCAAAGCGTTTACCCTCAAAATAAATTGAGAAACGGAAGAAACATGAAAAAGTAACCGGTTTTGTTACTTACACTGTATATGTAATTTTGTATGGCAAATATGTAAAAAAATATATCGATTTTATGTATGATGTATAGCCGTGTGTGTCGCATACACACTCATACAATCACATACACCAGTGCTGCTTCAATTTTTGCCATATTTTTTTGGTCTTTTCTAAATCATATCATACAATCGTTTGTGGTTGCGAATGAACAAAGCGTTGTGATCGAAACGAACAAGAGAAAAACAACACTCACAAAGCAGTCATTATATAAATTATTACGATTTATTGTTGATTTCATCCACATTTTTACGAGGTCATAGAATAAATTTCAGTGGTGCAAGCTATTCACAAAATAGTTTCGTTTTGAAGTTGAAACTTCAAAAACCATTGTTCATTGGCATTTATTTTAATGAAATCTTTTACCCAAGTGAATTCGAGTCAAAAATGTACTCGAACAACTCGAAAATACACACGAAAATGACGAACTGTATGCAAGAGTTGCGGCCAGAAAAGTTTCGGCACCACAAGCAAAAATGTTTGTGCCATTTGCTAACCAAGCTACCAAAACTATTTTTTCATTAACCATTGCAAATTATCTGAAAAAGGTTCATTCACTGAGAGCGAAATAAAAAAAAAATAAAGCACACACACACGAAAACAACAATGCAGCACACAAACCATTCACACTATATCACGCACAATGGAAATTTGTTGCTGGCTCGAACTTTTATCAATGCAGCACTTTGGCCACAAAACAAAGACACACAGGCCAGCGATAACGCAACACATGAATATAATGTTAATGAAGTAATGAATACATAGAATATGTGTGTGTCTGCCCTTTTGTGTGGCATTTGGTTATGCATGCAATAATGTTTTGCAATTATGCTCGATATATTTAATTATCATTTGAAACCCACTTGGTATTTTCCACTAAAATCTTCTATTGAGAATTCGTAATTCACTTTAGGCTAGAATTCAAAAGAGTTTGGTAAAACCGTTGTTGTTTTTTTTCGCATGGCAATTTTTCGTATGTGCAAATATTTATCCGTCCGGAGCATTGTTAGCAACATGCCTGATTATACATTTCTAATGGGGCATTATCTTATCACATTTCAAATTTTTCGATCATTTATTTTTCTCTTGTGCGTAAATGATACGGTCTCATTTGATAACGCAAAATGTTCCTTTCCCAAATAAAAAAAAAACAAATGGGCAACGATTTCACATGCGTGCAAAGATTTTACTGCGAAGAAAATCGAGAGAAAACATAGAATTCATTGGAACAAAAAAAAAACGTACGCCAGAAGATGTGGTATCTATATGCAATGTCATTTGAAACGAATGAGATTTTTGTGTACAGTAAATTGATCATCATTTCAAAAGTTGTCGACTCATGTGCAGCATTGAAGCCTGCCGTTGTTGTCGTCGTGGTCGTAGGTAGAAGACCTCCTCATTTTGTAAATGTCATTTTACATGGCAACAGCCACATCGAGACCGAGATAGAAATGAAAGAGATAAAACTCTTGGCTGAGAGTACTTTCGTCGCCTATCTTATGCTAATGTGATTCGCACGACATTTTCACAACAATGTGTGTAGTCGATGCATATGTCTTTGTTGGGCTTAGCCCGCATGCATGTGGCTCTTGATCGATACATATATGTACAGAATGTGTTCGATTGAACCAATATAAGTCCAATGTTTAACGCTCAAACTGGCATTGCTTTCGATTGAGTAGACAGTTCAATGAAATATGGTATCAATTCAATGGGTTGTGTTCCCTAAAACAAACTACAACACAAAATATCGATTTCTACCATGTTTACCTGGTATGTTCATTCGAACAAAAAAAAGCCCCATTGTCGTTGCTGGTGGTTTAAGGCCTATTGATTTTCATTTTAAGTAAAATGGCAAAATGTTCAAACTTAATGGGCTATGATTCATGTGCAAACCCAACCAAACACATACCAAACCAAATAAATCACACAGATCTTTCACTCTGTCTCTCGCATTATGCATGCTGACAACGGGCTCGGTCTCAGAGCTCTCATGCAACGATGATGATTCTACAGCAACATTGTAATCTTAGTCGTCGACGCCGTTGATGCGAGTTACTCTGCACTACAAATATATATAAATCGAATAGAAATATAAAAAAATATTTCCGTTTTCTTTGGAATTGGCACCAGTTGTCTTGAATGTGTTGAGGCGTACGGATCGCCCTCAGTCCAATGTTATATATATATATATGATATCATGTGTGTTTGTCTGTTCAGTTTTTCTTCTCGTTCTTTCCGCTATCTCTGTGCCTTGAAATGCGTTTGCCACGCCAATGTGAAGAAAATGAACAACAAAGAGGGAATAGAAGTCGAAGCAAAAGTCGATTGTTTTGATCGAACAACAGCCGTTGAATAGAGATGCATTACGAATATGAATATACAAACGTACATACACATATGTATCGGGTCATTGATGTGCTTAAGTTACAAAAGGTGTTTTGCACAACTGTGACTATCAGAAAAGTAGATAATTAAGGCGAAAAGCAGCCGAACCGAACAAAATGGAATGATACTTGTTTCTTTTCTCAAATATATACTCACACATGTGTTTGTGTCTGTATGTGAATGAATTATTGGACAGTTTTTTTTATTAGTTTCCGTTGTTTGCGTGCTTGTGCCTGTTTTTGCATGCATCGTTTTGCAGACGATCAGGCCCAGCACACCGACAACTCGTCCAAAAAAAGAAATAACAAACAGCAACAATAGCAGCACAAAAATCCAATAATATAATGGAGAGGCCATTTGGTCCCATTGAGCATGTGTTGTTCTTGTCGACCGAAACCATACAAATAACTCAAATATGAAATTTGTTCACATAAAAGAAAGCAATTTAAAAATATAAATACCAATGAAAGATTACTTTACCTGTTTGTGTCATAGTTTTCCATTAATTAATGCAGCAAAAAAAAAACACAAAAACACAAAACAACAACAACCGAAGACGTTTAGTGCTAATTATTTTTTTTCTGTATTTTCTTTTCATATTCTTTTGTTCCAGTCGGTGTGCAGAGGAAACAGGTCTCAACTTATTCAGAATCACAGACTAAGTGGATAAAAAGAAGAAGAATTTTGCAGAAGTAAACGACCAACAGCAATCAACGGCGTAAAATCAGAATCGTTCGATGTAAAGAAACCAAATTGGACAGAATTTCATTTTATTGGCGCATCGATCTTATCTCATCAGATAAACGAACGCAAAACAACAAAAAATAAATAAAGTTTGAATGGGAAAATCAAAAAGTTTCTTCACTGTTTCCATGCGAATCAATCGAACTGTCAATGTGCGACCGTTGTAATGCAAACATTTGGTGAAAAAGAACCGTTTAACAGTGAATTAAAAGAGTGGTGCGCAACGAAACAAAAAATATTATAATAAATAAATACGCGCGCAAGCGAGAGAGAGAGGGAGAGAGAGAGAAATAAATGCAGTAGCAGAAATTGTTTAAGTGTGTATTGTTTGCCGAAGATTAAAAAAAAGAAAGAGAAAAGAAAAGAAAAATTATCAAAAGAACAGCAACGGTGATGGCGTCTTATATTTACAGTTGGACAATACGATAAAATTTACGGTGTCGGCTTTCTCGATGGTTTCTGTGCGTGTGCCGTGTGTGTGCTGTTTCTATATGTGCGTGGTATATGTGGTGTGATTTTTTGTGGAATTACTCGATCAATTCATCAGGAGTTTTATTTTCGTTCGCATCAACAATCCAAAAGAGTCAGAGTCAAAGGAATTTGCAAACCGGTGCGCTTCAGAGATAGAAGAAGATCCAAGGAATAATATAAGCCAGTCAACGCATAGTTTTGTTTGTTGAAAAAGAAACAACAACAACTGACAACCAATTTGATCTGTATGTATACAGATAATATACCATTCAGCACGAATATACCATACCGCGATCGTGAAATGAGTCGACAAACAAGGTAATTTCTTTTCAGTTTTTATACCATTTCAGTATTCGCTTATTTTTGTATCGAGCAAAATTATTTGCACCGCATATGTCTAGTGTTTATTTTAAAAAAAATGGATTGGCTAGAAGTGGCTGGAATATTGAACGTAATTTTAATATGTGTTTCTTCACCTCAACAAACGAAGCTCCTTGTTATTGTTATTATTTTCGTTGGTTCGTGTTGGTTTTTATCTTGGCATGCTTCCGGTCGGTCAATCGTATTCACAATATTTGCATTTGATGTACTTGTTATGCCCACCAGCTAAAGTTTATTGCGGTTTAAATGTCATTTTTGACATTGTACTTTGGATTTTCGTTGCTGTTTGTGTGTTTTCATGCATGTGACACGAAAACATTTAACCCAATTTCAAGAGCTCATCTATCATACTGTGGCCTATGTGTGCACGACAATGCGCTTCATTTAATTCAATCTCAGGCACGCTATCAATCGCATTCGCTACCTCAATTTGGACATTATTTTTGTGTTTTTATTTAATCACATTCGCATCTAAGCATTGATGACGACAATTCAGGATTACTCCTTCAACCATACACATTTCTGTCCAGATGGTGAATCATTGACAACAAAATACGTCAACGATGATAATTTGCATGCAAACAAATGTTTATTGAAAAATAAATTCAAAATAGACGAATCTGTCATGTGACCGAAGTTCATGTAGAACCACGTGATTTCAGATAAAAAATGAACACACCCCACTCCGCAAATAAACATTTTTCATTTCAATTAGAATGAAATTAGTTGGGTTTCCTACACACAGAATTCTTTTCTCCGAGGCATCCGGGTCCAATTTACATCTTTTACATCATTTACATCATTGCAACAATTCGGTGCTTAAACAATCTCGAATATGCTACAAATGTTTTAAGCAGTGCATCGAATTTTATTTATTCGAATTTTGAATATGCGCTGTTGCATATATTTTAACGAGGTAACATTTTGCAAATGATGTGCATACAGCATACATGCCTTGCGCCAAATGCCAGTTGAAATGCGGCGGGCGTGTGCGAATAATAGATGCAAGTATGTTGTATACATAAACAATTATTCACGCGTCTAATCAACGAATTATTTAGCACTTGAATGGTGTGCGCATTTGAAATGTCTTCTTCGCTTGTTACATCGTTTGTAATATACACCAATCATCGACCGAACTTGTGTATATACATATATGCATAAAATTCACAGCGTCATTTGTTTGCATACACATGAAACACATCATACAGCCGCAACGCACGAGAAATCGAAGTTAACAACACTACCGAATACTAAATAGAACCAAACGAATTAATAATAATGAAGAACATGTGCGCATTTCAAATGTGACCAATCGTCTTGTAGTCGCGTGTATTGAATATTCCGCGTCGCTCATCATATCATTGAAGCATATATTTACATACTAGACGATATTCCATTTCGTTTCTCGATTCTCTGTTTTGGGCGCGCACCATACATACACAACACGCCAACTCACACACACACACACAAACTGGATGATAAAAATAAAGAGAGAAAGAACACAGAAAAAAAACTAAGGCAAATATTGATCGCGTATAGCTGGTCACATTATGCATCTGCTTAATAAATGTTATGATACGAAATAACATTGAACGAAAAAAGACACCACCAACAAAGATATAAAAATAGTTGTTATTTATGACGGTGTGTATAACAATGTGCACATACAATGGAATATTAAAATGAGCAGAGAGTCGGCTTGCGGGCGCTCTGGAAATTTGTCTTCAACTAACATTCGTTCGATTTTGTGTGTCTTCAGTTGGATTTGTTTTGTGGCATGGATAACAACGCGTGCATTGAATTTTTATTACGTTCGAAAACAATGTGCTAAAAACAAATATACATCACAAACAAATATCAAAAAAGCTTACTTTTCTATTCAAAAAGAAGAAAAAAAGCGTGCAAATTGTTGTATTTTCCGCTTGATTTGGAAATCGTTTTATTATTTCGTCTCATTTACTCGGGTATCAAGTTTACTTCGAATACAATACATTTTTTTTAAATGTAATTTTTGAAACCGAAATGGACATTTTTAAACAAGCTAGAGACTATGCTTTAAAATTTCCATGATAAACCAATTAATCGGAAAAAAAGTTTTTTCAGAAAAAGCTTAAACTGTATTATTTTTGTTGTTGTTGTTGTTTTTTTCTTCTCAAATCATCAAGCGCAGAGATTATTGGATGATTCATTTGAAAAACTTTGCAAATAAATCTGCGTCATTATTGTGATTTAGTGTTATTTATGGAGCAGGATCTTAACAAGAAAGTTTATTTAATCGAATGTCGTAGGAACGCCAACGACACCTGATTTTAAACGAAAAAAATAAATAAATCCAATAACGATTCGACGTAAGAAAGTTAAAGTGTGTGGTCAAGGTGTTTTAGTTCTTGCGAATGAAATAATTAAACTTTAATATGGTGTACATGAAAAATACATCAAACCATTAATAGTGTATAAAGTCTCTCGTTGTTGTTGATGTTGTTCTGTGAATTAAGAATAACCATCCGATCAATTCAATTTAATGTGGAGAAAAACGACGTCGCATATACCATGCTATAGCATTATTGATGTGTTTTTTTTTCTACTTTTCTTACCTCTGGCACTTGAATGCCAATATTTTGTTCATCGTATCATCTACAACTCTTGTGATGTGCTTAACGATTAACTTGGTAGCAGAGAGCAATGTTTTCAACTCGAGTGCTCGAAATAAGGTGGATAAATGAACCGCGAATAAATCTACCCAACAACCGTTGGCAATTTTTCGAAACGAGAGCGATAAAGTTTCATCACAGCGCAATGATGAGAATCACATTTCCAAGAACATAGATTTCCAACTTTTTCTATCGACCTTTTTTCCTCGGAACGGTTTGCATTCGAAATGAGAACGTTCTGCACGGAAATTGAAAGTGGACGATGACAACACTATCCAATCGTAAAATTAAAATAAAAAAAATCGTCTGAACAACACACTAGAAATTGAAAACGGAAATGAAATCAGTGTGTATTTCGCATTTCAAGTCAAGTTTATTGAAAACGAAAACACACATTTGAAATGTAATATCATTTCCAATACTGATGGAAAATCTGCCATTTGTAATCGAATTCATATCTTCGTACACACAATGACACAAGAATCAAATCGATGAAGCGCTCTTTTGTTTGTTTGTTTTTTTTTTATTCTGAATTTTTGATTAAGTTCATCTGATTTTTTGTTCTCCGGCTCGAGTTGATACTTTTTTTTCATATTCACATTGTCGTTTGTGAACAATATGAATTTCATCACAAAACGTTTACACAAAGTGTCGCCCATCGATTCTGTGTAGGTACCCCACACGAATTGAAAAAAAAAACGAACAAAATAAAAACACATTCACAACATCTGTCGTAGCTGATGATAGTTTCTTTCCATTTGTAGATTAAATATGAAATATTTAATTTGAATTGCAATGACGTCAAAATTCGCACAATTGAAAGTAAAACTAAGATTTTCACATTTAATATCACCACCAAGTGATTTTAGTTTCGCTTTTTTTTCATTCTCTTCTCAAAAGTGTTTTCCGTTTTATAGTTCCCGTGCACAATAAATCCACCAGAAACGACAATTTAATTGGAAATCTATTTTTATCGCATTGAAATGATATAGTTTGAAAATGGTTGTTTTTTTTGTTAGTGTAGCGAATGTATGTGTTGGTGGATCTTTTTTCTCGTCTTCATTTCACTCTGTGTTGTGTGAGCCGTCTCGTCGCATGTTTGATGACGTTCACATTTACAGCATTTAAACTGAAATTCATGTGACTTCTAAATAAGCGGCTTATCGTGTGTACAACAATCGATGAGATACCTTTAAAGCTTCAATGTGAACGTTTTACCATTGAATGGTGCTAAACGACATGACGAAAACACGATAGAGGGAGAGAGAGAGGGAGGGAGGAGAAAAACATTGCCATGAACAACCGAAATAAATACACAAAAGAAAAATAAAAGTGAAACCAAATATCGGTTTTTATGTTAATTAAATAACCAAAGAATAATACCGATTCTTCTTTGAATGTCATAGACGAACGTAAGACCCAAAATGATATTGAAAGTGAAGGAATTCATAAGCCTCATTTATAGAATTAATGATTGTTGTCGCGCGCGCAACTGACCCGAATGGAGCATGAATTATTTTGTGTCAGTTCCGTATTCAACAAAGTGATTGATATGATTTTGTGTTCCGTTCTCATTGCATAAAATTTTTACTGATTATCGAATAAATAGCGCGTGTCAATGTAGTAAAAAGACGATAAAAAAACAACAACAAAACATTTTCACAAAAAAAGAATAATAGAAAGAATCACATCGCTACAAATCATTGGGAGCAAATAAATTACCGAAAGGGTGAAACAAAAGCCCACCTTATCTTGCTGTCTGATTTCGTGCTCCTTCGATACATATGCTTGCCATTGAATAAGGGTGTGCTTGCAAATTTGCCTTCACATTGAATTATTATCGAAGTTATGGTATAAAATCAATACTCATTTGGGAGCAATGATAAAAAAATCAGCCGTTTTCTCACACAGTTCTCATATGTGCACAAAACACATACATTTGCAGATTGTATTTCCAATTTATTGAAATATTCTTTAACCATCATAACGGTGTGAACCAAATCAAAATACATTGCAGAAGTGAATCTAATAATATAACAATCATACCGACAACAAAGCAAAAAAATCATTCCAATAGCATTACATTTGGAAATAAATATTCAAAGCATCTCCGAAATACATTGTATTCTTCTCTGTAAACACAAGTATGAAATTCGAGGAAAAAGCTAAATGTGAAACATTTTGCCTTATTTTGGTCTCTGATTTTATATTCCATCGAAATATGCTTTCCTTGAGTAAGGGTGTGTTGGCAAATTTGGCATTGCTTCGTTTATCCAAGTTATTGTATAAAATCAATATTCATATGGAACGCAAATGATTGAAAACAGCCGTTTTCCCACACAATTTCGATGTGTTCGTGCGTGTATGTATTCGTAATTGTGATTGTGTGCTTTTTATTATTGACAGGCAAGGCATTTTCTATTTTCGTACACTCACTACATAAAAAAAATAACAACAACAACACACATTATTCAAAAAAGTAAAAGGGTCGATTTTGCGTCATTTTCCGGTGTATAAGAGCGATAAAAAAAGAAAAAAAACACATCGTTTTCATCAGAAAAAATACATGTCATGTATGAAACGCACATTTCGTTATTAAATGATAATAAACTAGATATTATATGTCATAGCTCATCATAAAAATATCGCGTTA
This sequence comes from Contarinia nasturtii, assembly GCF_009176525.2. Taxonomy (NCBI): domain Eukaryota; kingdom Metazoa; phylum Arthropoda; class Insecta; order Diptera; family Cecidomyiidae; genus Contarinia; species Contarinia nasturtii. Next base: position 1,647,688 of record NW_022200123.1, on the reverse strand, counting down.
AATTTATCGTTAACAACGCAGACAAATGCATATGAGAGAGAGAGAGAGAGAAAGAGAAAAATGTTTGCGAAAATAAATAAATAAAAGAGACATGATGCGATGAAGCACGTACGAATTAAAAACAATGATGATGTGAAAGCAGACATATTACGCAATGTATTTTGACTAGCCTCATCACAATCTCGTGGAAATGATATCATTCATCCCTTTTTCAAACATGATAATACCAATTAAGCATGAGATCGAGTGAGCGAGTGAAAGAGAGAGAGAGTGCGATAGAGCAAAAAGAGCACGAGACGCATCGACAAAAAAAATGGAGCATGTTATAAACACAAAAAATAATCATAAAAGCCTTGTATGACCGCATCCATATTTTAATCCTTTGATCATTCAGCAAACAATAATCCACTCGGAAATGAATTGAATGGAAGGGTCCATGCTGTTGAATGTGCATTTTATTGCGGATAAAAAGAGCACATCGCTACTTTATCGAATAATAAAAGTCCATATCGTTGTACAATGTTATAATCAATTCTATTCGCAGTATATTTTCACATCATTTGCGAATAATAATTAAAGCCTTTTCGTTGAAATACTTGAACAACGATTATTGTTATTATCATCATCAGCGTCATCATCATTACCAACGTTATTTATACTGCAAGTGAAGTGGCTTGAAGTACTGTACTGTTGGTTGGATGAATGGTTCAATGATGGTATTGATTCAATATTCACACGCAAATTGAATCTCTTAACGTGATGACAGCCATCGAGAGTGGGTTCGATCGAAGAAAATTGTGGCCACACGAAACCGATTTTCACCTGAAACCGATAATGGCGAGAAATTTCATGATTTTTTTTTTTTGAACATTTCATTTCCACAAACGAGACGTTGTGATATAATGAATTTTGTGAAACGGAAGGCCAAACCGAGCGTAAAATAACTGAAATTAGAATCGATCGCTTTTTTTGTGTGTTCATCGACAGAATAAAGCAATCTGCTGCCGGCCAAATATATCTACATGATATGCTCTCGAACACAGAGCAATAATTCGCTTGGGAAAAATGATACGATTGGACTACAGAAAGCCATTAAAGCAAATAGCCGCCATAAAAACTTGCGCGTTCCATCATCCTGGTTTTTTCGCCAAATTTATTACACATTTCAATTGTTTTCCGTTCATATTCATGGCATGACTGGGAATAAATCAACTAGGCAACGATACGCACACATTTCGTATATCTGTCGATTGCTTATTAACATCGAATTGTGACACAGAAAATACATTTAATTCAGTACACGAATCGAATGCCAAAGTCCTTTCCATGGAGGTCAATCAAGCACAACTTATTATTGGCCAACAACCCTCATGAATTTCGGTTTCTTATATATTTTCTTCTTCTTCATTTTTCTATTCGATCCATTTCCTTGGACAGAAAGAACAATGTCACTATCGGAATGTCCCTATTTGAAAGCATGCTTACTGGGTCGTGCTGACAACATTTTTATTTCTCTCTATTCAATCCATTTGAAATGAATGTTTAATGCATGTTTAAAGTTTTATCCTCCTTCAATGCACAATCCTTTTGAATTCGCTGAAATGGATTATTTGATATTTTCATTGTATTTTTTGTTTTGTTTTGTTTGAATAAAGCAAGTCAATCCTAATATTTGGAGCGTGAAGAAAATCGCTTGCATTTTTTATCCATGAGCAAAGTACACATAGCCATTTAGACAATATTCATTTTTTATGCAATTCGTTGCCTGGGGCGTTGGCTCATTCAAAGCGTGTATTTCCATCGTTTTTATTTCATTTTTTTCTATTCTGTTTTTTTTTTTGTTACAGTGGAGCGGCCGCGACCGGTGGTCGTACAGAGGTCATACTGACAAGTAGCGGGGGTGGCGGTACAAATCCGGCTGGTGCAACAGCAAAGTCTTCAAGTGGATTGTATCCCGTGACTAGGCATTCAGTAAATTCATCCGGAATGTTGATGGTTGGACCAAATTTTCGTGTGGGCAAGAAAATTGGTTGTGGTAATTTTGGTGAACTAAGACTAGGTAAGTGTGAAAAATGACATTTGTATGTATGCGATCCGATATTCTCAAATAGTTTTCCATTTGCAATGCAATTTAACGAGGGTCTTTTATTTAACGAATAAAATAGTGGCAGTGACAGTAAATAATTAATTGCTGAAACAGCAGCAGCAGTGAAAACAAAATAAAAATGTACATTTAATGTACCTCGAAATGTTTTCATGGTTTCATCAAGAAAGGACGGGAGGCAGAACAGATTAGATGATGATCATTTACCGTTGGTTGATTGATTTTGGTTGATACAGTCAATAATGGCCTCACCAGATTTCGTTGATTGTGATATAATCGTTGATAAGATGTCCAAATTACATTTAATTATATCCGATTGAATGGTGCTAATTGCAACATTCGCTTCGACAACGCGACGGCTCAGATTTATGGGTAATAAAATGGCTCCACTTTTCATATTAAGCACTGCCTAAGGGATTGCCATGAATTAAGAAAATATTTAATGCCTTTTTAAATTGGTGCGAACGAAAAAGGAATAAAATCTTATTACACGCATCGTACCTTAGTCAGGCATGTGACTTTTGCAACTAAACCGGCCACCGATGGGAATCCAATTGTAAATTGACTGCATTCGGCTATCAATTGGGCACCGCCGTTTATATCCTCAGCCGCTGTTCGAATATTATTTATTGCTTTATCCATAATCGTTTTGCCTTCATTAAATTTATCGTTTATGCACTGCATGGCCGTTGTTCTAGCCGTACCAATTGCATCACCGAACGTGAACTTATTCAGTTGGTAACATTGACGTATGTTCGATGATAAACCAAAACGTTCTACACCATTCAACTGTGTGAAATAAATGGCAAATGGCATATAGATAAGATGCAAATGAACAACTATTCAACTGGGAGGAAATGACTTGAAATAGGAAATTGCAAAATATATATGATGGATATGTGAATGAACGACGAGCTAGAGATAAATGCAATTATTTCTGGTTGAATCTGGTTGAAGATGAACATTCATTTAAGGATATTTAAAGAATATACGCTGCTAAAAGCATTTTCATTCAATATTTACATCGTTAAGTCCTTTGGCAGCTAATGCAGTTGCAGCCAGTGTCTGTACGGTTTGAGTGATTTGTAGTTGTTTTGAAAAATTTTCCATTTGACGAACACCATTTCGAATCAATTGATTAGCTAATTGCTGCTGTTCTCGTGCAATGGTTTGAACTTGAGTTTCCAACAAGAATTTTCGTTGCTTCAAACTTTCCAATTCACCAACAGCAAACTGGGTTTTTTAGAAGAAAAATATACACACAGATTATTTTTAATGGTTTTGATTATCGTATTTTCCATAGAAAATGATTTTGTTTGACTTTGAGAGTGTTTTTGTTCGTTTAAGACGATTTATACCTGATGCGATACAAACAAGAGAAAAAGCACTTCGTAGAACTTCATCGTGTAGCTAATGATTTCTTTTTTTTAAGAGAGAGAAAAAATTCGCTTTAATAGTCTACGATTTAATGATGGCAAGAGCCGTTTTGCAAGTGAAAAATACATCGCAGAAAATCCTCTTTATATATTTTTACTTAACAATGGCGCTCATTTGACCAAATACAAAAAAACAAACAATGAAAGCAACAGAAATAAAGAGAATACATCAAGTCAAATGATAACATTTCAATAGCAAAACATTTTCCTATTTATTTATGGTAATTTTATACATCGGATTCTGTGGAAAATAATCCCAATGAAAAGTATCGACCGTATTTATCTGCCGTTAAATGGATCCCTTAAATCGATATCGTACACATTGAGCAACTGGAATCGGGCTAAAAGTCGATATAAATCTACATCTCAAGGCTTGTGTGTGTGCTTGTTCATCGTCAGCAACAAAAAAGAAAACGAAAAACTAACACGCACACGCAAACGTCAGATGGATAAATGCACATCCACTATTTGCAAATTCGATCGATAATCCATTGAATTCATACAACGATGACAGTATCGCATAAAATGTAAGAAATGTATTTGATGGCGACAAGGTTATATTTGTGATTGTAAAAACCATTCCAGATCTGACACCGTACATTTCAAGGAAAGAACTAATTTGATCAGCAATTGTTAAATCCAATCAGTATCCATGGATTTTTATCGATTTTATTTGTCATTTTTTGTTGCACCGATGAAAATCAACGTGATGCCGTTTCATCTAAATGTAATTTACGATTTGAAAAAAAAAATGTAAAAAAGAATGCTTGCAATCACCCGATTCAATCTGGACGGATTGTATTACGATTCTGTAATCTGGCATATTTTCTTATTATAAACATTTGTCGTAGAGCGCAAAATAAAAAGAAATGCAAACAATAATTGTATAATGTGACCTGAGCAACGTTGATAACGATTTAAATGCGCGAATTGCGTCACAAGGCCGCCAATCATCACATCACTCAAATATTCCAATTATACTTATCAGAAATTGAGATTTTCAAATGATTTGTCTCTCAAAGTGTTACTGTGACTAATCTTAGTATGTGATATCGCAAGAGCCGTTTTTTTGGAAAAGATTTAAAGGTCTGTGTGTTTCACATTTGGCAGATAAAATGCGCTTGATCTGCTCCAATTCTATTCGTTGAATTAAGGCCAATGCAATGGAAAATGTCGCATAATTCAAAACAAACTATTATAAATTGTGAGAAGCCATGTTCTAATGCGATTTAATATATTTATACATTTGTTTCCTTTTATTTACAGGCAAAAATCTCTACAACAATGAGCACGTAGCAATAAAAATGGAGCCAATGAAGTCAAAGGCTCCGCAACTACATTTAGAGTATAGATTTTATAAATTATTAGGATCACACGGTAAGACAGCGTTGTGTAATTGTAATATTGTTGTTGTTGTTGTTGTTTTCCCTTTTGCGGCGGCTCTCGAAACGTCAATATACTTTCCCTTAATCTCTTCAATATACATATATTTTATTATTTTTCAAATACATCTACACATCGTTCCCATTTGATTTTGATATAATCTTTATGCTCTCTCTCTCTGATCAATATTGAAAATTCAATATTAATTGTAATACAACATTGACATATCACATGTCTGTCCCCAACATATCATATATATGTACATATATCTCTCTTTTTTGCTCTCTTTCTCTCTTTCACTCTCTATCTCTCTATATCTTCTGCAAAAATATCATAATAAAATAAAATGACGTCGAGCAATTAACACGTATTCTGTAGCTTATAAATTGAATGAAGCATTTATGGCTTTTGTCTTGAACTTTTCAATTTAATTAAATTTTTCTCTCTTCAACATCGAACGAAACAAACAAACAATCGAAACAAATAAAATCGAAAAAACCAAATGATGATGATTCATACTCGAAATATGAATGGGCATGGGCATTATGCAATACAATATAAGCAGAGGGCATACCGCGTGTATATCATCTAGGCACATGCGGCGGACGCTACAATGCAATGGTATTAGAACTGTTGGGACCATCGTTAGAAGATTTATTCAATTTATGTGGCAGAAAGTTTTCACTGAAGACTGTGATAATGATAGCAAAGCAACTAGTAAGTTTTGGGTGTCGGCATCAAATACGCAACCCCTTAAATGCACTCTATCTTCGTAGGTTTGTTCTGAACCTACAAAGATGATTCATGAGCATAACGTATTCTTGTTTTTAATTGTAGACTCTCTCTCTATCTCTATTAAACTTTGTTTTGATGGAAAAAAAATGATTTTTTTTGTTGTTATCGAACGTTAAAAACTTTTTTTTTGTGAATTTTTTTTGATTTCTAATTTGGCGTGCATTCGATAGAGTTAACCGTACAGAGTTTGTGATGTAGAAACTATAGTTATTTTTCGAATTATTAAATTGACAAAATCTCCGTTCGTAAGATATATTTGAAATTTGAGTAGAATCAAAACGAAAACCGAAACAAAAGCGAACAAACAAAACTAAAATGCTTTTGATGTATTTCCAATTTTTTTCCCATTCCGTTGGCAGTATTTGTTTGGCCCATTTATCTGAATTCGATGCATTGAATAACGAAAAAAATAAAACAGTTTCTGTTGAAATCGTTCTTTCAAATCGATTGAAATTTATTTACATTTGTGTGAGTTGCACAGCATATGTGCTCTCATTTATTTTTTACTTTCCACTCTGAAAGATTCCTTGATTGAGATACAACACGTGTATTTGTTTAATTTGCATTGAAGTAACGGATTCAGATCATCAAAACTAACAACATTTCGATGGGCATTGAAATAGCACGCAAAAAGAAACGGAACACATTTATGTTTTTGGTAGTTTTGATATTGCATACAATTTAGCGAAAATAAAATTACACAACCAAAACTGGTTTTGTTGTTGTAATCTCGCATGATCTCTTTTATGCGTCAAGTGGTTTATGTATTTAATTTACAAAAAGAAAAAATCCCCCGTTGCAAAATATATATATACATATATATATCTGTTTTTGATCTACCGCGTGGATGTATGAATCGAGTATTTGTTTTGGTTTGTTATTTAATTTGTGATATTCCTGTTTTCGTTTGTTTTCTGTGTGCTGCTCCTTTTTGAACTCGAACTTTTTTATAGTAATGTTTGATATGTGTGTGCGTGTGTGATTATTGAAGCTAAAAAGCATATCAAAATCGATTGCATCAATTGCAATTATAGTAAAAACTTCATTGAGTTTGACTTTGATGGCTAGCGTTTTTTTGCTGAATCGATTACAATCGGATTAAGGTCCGTAATCGAATCAGTCACATATTTGATGGAACCAAAGAGATTGCATTTGATTTATTTCGGTTTTTTTTAAATGCATTGTTCATATTGTATTTTATCGCCTTTTTTTGTTTATCGAATATATGTGATTTATGAAGCTCTCACCAAAAACAATAACATTGTTGAGTGTATCTATACATTATGATGATGACTGAAGTGATTTATTATTCATAGATGCGTGCACCGTGCAGCACATATGCATAAGTGCATATTGAAACTATTTGATGATTTGTGTGCAATATATATGTCATTCAAGCACTACATTTTTTTATTCAATTATTCATTTCGAATTTTAAAATGCTTGGAGACGTGATCGATAAACTAATTGTTTTGTTGCGGCCTATGATACTTTTTTTGCCACCCAACTGACAATTTAATCATGAAAATTGTGAATATTTACATCTTTCGTTTCAGCATGCTCTGTTCTCCCTGTCTGTTTCCCCCTTCTGTCTTACTCCTTCACTCGCACTTCATGCGGCAATCTCATTTTGTCATGCATTAAATGCTGATTGATATTATAAATCCTAGAGAATAACCATTGAAGTAAAAAAACTAACGCCATACGATATAGACAATGAAATAACAATTCTGCATGCATGCATCAGTGTTCGTTTAACCAAAACCTTATATTAATGCAATGTTTTTGAATATATCGAATTAAAAGCGAAATTATTTTTATCATGTAATTGACGGATTTGCGTCAACACTATGTTCTTCTAATAATCAAATAGTCGAAAGTTCAGTAAAAATTGTTCATTAGTTCAGCAAAAAATGATATTCACCCGAAGAGTTAGCTCTATTATTTAAATTGGCTATCTTTATTTGGTTGAATGTGGTAATTTATTCCGAATCATAAGTAGCGAAATTCATGAAACCCAAAGAGAAAAAAATGTGAAAAATAAAAAAAAAAACGAAACAAGTGCCACGTTAGGGTTTTGGGTAAAAAAAAAACAAACAAAATGCAGACACGTATTCGCCAAAAAGTGTTAGAATATGTATATGTTACGCCACATTTATGCAATATGTGTAAATGAAATGGTAATCGAAATTGCGGTGAGCCGACCCCCATATTTGCTGTGTGTGTTGTGTTTGTAATGAAACAGTTCAGTGGCAAACCAATAATTTTTCTCTGATGCTTCCCATTTCGCTTTCACTCCATCATTCCACTCGTTCTATCTATATATTTTTTTCCACCTTGATCGTTCGTCTTCATTTTTGCGCTTCGCTCCTCATGTTACATGTATCATTTTGCGCCCGGTGTTTAACTTGGTCGCTTTCAATATTCGCTGGTGTGTGTTCTTGACACATTTCCGACCGAAAACAAATTGATTTGATTTGAGTGTTTTGCCCTCCATGCTGCAAAGGCCAACCATCGATACGAAGTTCTTAGTTTTGCTGCAAACCATAATAAATGCACAGGCATAAAGCGAGCAAATAGCGTTAGGGAATACGAATCCAAAATGCAAAAGATAAAAATCTCAACAACTCATTTTCATTCATTTCTTATTATTACGTCAAGAGCAACACATTCTCTTTTTCATTCTTTTTTTCTCTCTATCTCTCTCCCTCTCTCCCTCTCTGTTGATCTCATTCTCAACCCTGAGATATGTGCGCACCCAGAGAATAGACGCCACTATGTAAATGTTCTCTCTCTCTTTCTCTCTCTCTCTCTCTCTCTCTCTCTCTATGTCTTTCTTCATGCACACGTTTCCTCTCCATTATTGCATTCGTTTGCTACCATGCAATGCGGAAAATAACAACACATTCATTGTTGCCGCTTTTGCGAGATATCTCATTTTTTGCACTTTAAACAGAATTTCACTTACACAACCATAATTTGTTATTTTTTTCTTTTGCAATTTTATTCTTTCTTTTTATTTTATGTGTTATCAAATTCAAACGAATAAAAAAATACTATCCAAATCGAACAAAACCGAAAACAAACAAACAAAAATCGATATCACGCGACATCGAAAAAAAAAATGGGTGCCGACCGCAACAAAATCTAAAATGTTTGCTCTCTAAATGAATCTCTGTCTCGTTTACACACAAATTTGGCGCATTCTGTATATTGTTTTTGTCTCTCCTCAAAACTGCGTTTGTCTGATGATGATGATGATGATGATGATGAATGTGTGTGTCTAGCAGAAGGCGTACCTGAAGTATATTATTTCGGGCCGTGCGGAAAATACAATGCACTTGTTATGGAATTACTTGGTCCATCACTTGAAGATTTATTCGATTTGTGTGGGCGGAGGTTTTCATTGAAGACAGTTCTAATGATAGCAATACAACTTGTAAGTATAAAACAGACAACATAACAAACAAACCAAATATCACTGAAACAAAATGAAATTATACAAAATTGTCCACAAAGTGAACCCTTTTGTCAAATCACAACAAATAAATTCAAAAGAATTCGAAAGAAGAAAAAAAAGCAAATTCAATTCGGAATCGTGGCAAATCGAAAAGATTGTGCATCGCAAATTGGATTTAAAAACAATGACAAAAGAAATGAGAGAGATAAGACACTTTGAACTTTTCGAGTATCTTATCTTCTTCAATATATTTATATTCGATAAACGTTAATATGATTTCACCAAATCCATCGAACGCAACTAATCCCACATTTTATTCTTTTTTTTCCTAATTTTTTTTAATAGTATTTTAACCTCAACACACTCACTTTTTTCCAAACAAATTTTGCACACATTTTTCTCTTTCCCATTCAATTAGACAAAAAATTAATTTTTTTGTAATTCCGCACCAAAATCTCATTAGATTTCATAAAATTGATGCGAATATGTCTATATCCTTTAACTAATAACGTTGAAATTTAACCACATTTCCATCAAGATACCTTATTTAATGCGATTGAAGTTTGTGGTTCCGCTCTGATATTACCTATCACATGTTAGAAATTAATTTAATTCGGTTTTGGGTGATATACAGAGAATTTCAATATCAACATTTTCATAAAATGAATATTCTGCGGACCGAACCTCTGCTTCTGTAAAGCTTAGTGTAAACTGAATTCTATTGAAATTGAATTAAAATATTTTCGTATGCGCTTAAATTTCAAAATGAATCGACGGAAATTATATTCGCATGCACTGTATCTTCAAATTCAATCGCACAAATCCAGTTTAATTGCTTCTGAAAAACACCACAAGCTTTCATGAATCATATGCAACATTGCCATTTTATTACAAATTATAAACGATTTTCAACAATTATCACATTCTTCTCAGTTAATCACGAATCTATGCAAAATTAGTGCAAACCGCACACCATAAAGCGATGGCGAACATTCAGAGTTTAAAAGATCGCATGAACACACTCCAGCTACGCGCGCGTGTGTGTATATATATAAGCCACATTTCTCTTAAATCGAATTTAGTGCGTCAATAGATGTATCTCGATGTTTTTAGCTGTTCATAATAATTTTTGTTTCTTTGTGTGTATGTGTCATTTCAAATAGAATACAAAGTAGACTTTCCGTTCGATGATAATAATAAATATTCATTTGCTAAATAGGTAGTAACCATGCGTTGAATTCATTTATCAAATTCAACATACGTATATCAATACTGTTTAACTCTATTTGAATGCATTTCCATTTTGCGTAGTATTATGTTTTATTTCGTAGATTTGTTTAGTATGTGTGTGGTGGACGAAATGGACAACAAATTTAATACCAAAAAAATGTATTCGCAAATTATTGTGCAAAATTGTGCACCAAAATCAAGTAATATTTCGTAGAACGACAAAAAAGTGTGTAAAACATTTTTAATTGTACAAAAGGATTAATGAATGGATGTTCTTCTACGAAATATGCGAAGGTTTTAGGGGCAAATGCATAATAAATTGGCTTCATTTCGTCTACCGCCTCCATTAAAATTTATTAAACATAACTAATTACATAGACCATTTGAAACGATTCACATCATATCTGACTAATTGCAATTTATTTTTTATTTTTTGTATGATTTCTTTGTCTTGTGTCAATCTGAAACTCTTGAAAACACCACCTACACGTGCCACCACCTCATCAAAAATGTATTCAGCTTCATCGGATTGAATACGTGCATAGTCGTCACTTAATTTATAGAGATGTAAAACCGGAAAATTTTCTCATCGGTCGAACATCAACCAGACGTGATAAAATTATTCACATAATTGGTGAGTGTCAATTTACGGAATACGACAAACATAATTATAAGTCAATAAAATGGAATAATTGAACGACAAATATGCCGAAGGACATGATATTTTTCAAACAATATGTCTATATAGATTTACGTGCAAGTAATGTTTGAATTGTTGAAATGATAGGAGGAACAACCATAACGAATGTGAATTGAATTGTGCCATATTGTCGATTTAAATGCTAATTTATCGGCATACCACAGTCATTCGTTCATCAATCATTTCAACAGCAGCGTCAATCGACGATGACAACTTCGACGTCAACAGAAATCAATGGAATGAATCTAATATACATTTTTTTTTTTGTTTTTTTTTTTCGTTCTCGTCCACCTGTCTTCCTCTCTCTTCATTTCAATGAATTTAGATTTTGGGTTGGCCAAAGAATACATTGATTTAGATACTAATAAGCATATACCATATCGGGAGCATAAGTCGTTGACTGGTACAGCACGATATATGTCGATAAATACGCATATGGGCCGAGAGCAATCGCGAAGAGACGATTTAGAAGCGCTGGGGCATATGTTTATGTATTTTCTAAGAGGTTCACTGCCATGGCAAGGTCTCAAGGCTGATACACTTAAGGAACGATATCAAAAAATTGGTGATACGAAACGATCCACGCCGATTGAGGTAGCATAGCAATTATCATTCATTTTCTTTTCTGTTTGTTTTTACTTTGCTCATTCTAATCGATTTCTGTTCGTTTTTTCCGTGTGACAGGTTTTATGCGAAAATCATCCAGAAGAATTTGCAACCTACCTTCGCTACGTTAGACGATTAGATTTTTTTGAAACACCTGACTACGACTATTTAAGAAGACTGTTTCAAGATCTCTTTGATCGAAAGAATTATGTGGATGATGGTGAATTCGATTGGACTGGACGAACAATGGTAAATATCGATGTAATTGACAATTTTGATAGCGATGATTGCGACGATCTTAGCTCAATTGATTCGGATTATTATTAGTGAGTGCGAGTGTGAAAAAATAAAAATCTATTTATATTACATCGATACCGGCAGCAAAGTAGATTTTCGTAGAATATTCAAATGGAAATTCAAAGTACATATAAACACTATAATGGTTGCTAATACGAAAAATATAAATTTTTTTCTCTCTGGATTTTTACTTTTATTTCTGCATTTAAAAAAAAATATCAATCGATATGATATTTTTAACAAAAAAAAAAAAAAAAAAAAAAAAACAAATACTATCAAAAATTTTATTTTATTCTGCGTGACCCAAAAAAGCCAAGCAATTATTACCAATTGCGTCAATTAAGGAATGCTCCGCCATCGAATATCGTAAAAAATAAATCAGATAAGGTGAATTTTTCTGTTTCGTTTTGCCAACCGTTATCATTAAAAACAAACATGTTCAATTTTTACACCAAAAAAACAATTAAAACGTATTGCTAGTGAACTGTATTTTAAAATCTTCTTTCGTTCATATTGCGATGGCAATCCGTTCATTTATGGAATCATTCACACATTTCCATCCAATTAATCGATTTTAGTGGACGACACACACACAGTCCCATATATTCCAAGTAATTTTCAATTTAGAGTATTCGAATTCAACATTAATTACCGCCTCTATTCCATCTGGTATGCTATATTTTTGTTAGTTTTTCCTATTATTCTGCTTAACTCGTTCGACATCAATGAATAAAAATCATCACTTTGCATATGTTTTTTTTTTATTCTTTTGCTCGATAATAAAAAATCAATTGATTTCATTCGTTTTTTTAATGTTCGTTAACAAATGCAATACATTTAATTAACATTTTTTCCCCATTTTCCAATTTCCGCACATTTCTACTTGCATTTTCCGAATGTTTAATTGTAACATTGGAAAATAACGAATTTTAGTCAACACCGGTAGGCTCTATACAGACTGGACATGAAGTAGTTGTTTCACCGAATCGTGATCGCCATACAACCGCAAACAAGGTAATTTTCTATTTTTATTTTATTGTTCACAACATCTTCACATGATTCCGAATTTTGTTGAATCAAAGCAACGAGTGAAATATTTTGATTGGTTAACACATTTATATCTATTAACATTGTTGAAAATGCATGAACCATTTGGATAACAAACATTATATGAAACATCATCGTTTTTTGTTGATTAAGGAGCCTGATTTCGTTGATTTTTATGAGGATTATTATGAAGATTTCTTCGCCGATCAAGATCTTTCAGTGTATTTCCAGGTGTGGAGAGTGGTTTCACTTTTTTCTTCTTTAAATTCAAGGCTAAATATACCCTTCGCTGAAAAAAGCCACATTTTCATTGAATAATGCTCGAATTCCGTAGATTCGATTAATACCTTAAATTGCTATCGAATCGCCCCTTCTCACAGATATACTCCATTTAGATTCCAATTTCATAGTCATTCAAGAAACTCCATCATTCGCTTTGACATCATTTACATTTTTTTTATTAAACTCATAAATCACCGGAATATTCTATATGGACACTCGCCCAAATGTCGGACTATTTGTTTGAATTTTCAACTTCAATTTAATATTTAACACTTTTGATTTCATCTAAAAATATCATTCTAAACACAATTCGATGCAGAATTTAATTGTGCTTCATTTCACGTTTCTCAAAAGATAGTAATTTCCAAAAATGTATTATTTTTTTCCATTTTTTCGTCATAACATCGAAAATTCCAAATGTCGGATATTCGTCGTCCAATTCTCGGCTCCCTAATCTCGACATATTTCATGCATTTTCACTACGAAACTTGTAAACTTTAAGTTTTGACAGCCCATGAACGCACTATTTACATTGAGGTAAACAATACAAAATATTGGAGTTAAAATTATTAGATTGATATATTTTTGCTCCATATTTTATTTTACTTATTTTTCCATAGTAAAGTGGCAAAAATATTTAAAAATATTACGTTATTTCACTGATCTAGAATATTTTTGGTTTGAATTTCACAATGAACCAAATACGACTTTAACTGTCACATCTGTCAAATCCAAAGTGTTTCACTTGAAACTTCGGTGCTTTATGTGTCGGCAATTGGACGATTTATTCCGGAATAATATTACAGTGAAAAATGAAAAATAAATATAATTGTTTTTCTTTATATTTTCAAAATTTCTGTTCAATAATTAAATTAAACTATCTACAATTCGCCGATATAATTTTTTTTCCAAACTAGTTATTTTTTCATATAAAAAAACGCATTTTACCGGCTTGTCTCAAAATGACATAGTTTAACTTTTGACGTGAAAAAATAATAAAAATGCCGAATTTTTTTTGAACGTAATTTGTGAAAGCAATAATAGATTTTTGATTAAAATTTGGATTATAATAAAGAGATTTGATATTGATCTTTCATAATTTACTTTTAAAAATGCAATTCAAATGAATTTTCAATTTTTAATTTCAATTCACCTCTCGGTATTCCGACATTTGGTCGTGTGTCGACATTTGGCAATCTACTGTACATCTTTTTTAACCCGCTTTTCGTTGTCCTCAATTTCATACAAAATATTATAAAACTAATTGCGTTTGTTTTCCATTTCAATTATGTTTTGTGATGATGCGCTGCTGTATTTATTGCATTTGACTAACAAAAAAATCGATTTGCTGAATGTTTGCATGTACAATTGCCATAATTCAACAACTAATCCATCAACACACCAAATTGCTTGTTCATCAACTCTCAATTACATTGACCAATCCCGATAAAAACTGACAAACACACACACACATAAAAAAAGACAAACGCTAAGGGGGGAGTTGCTGCTGCATGGCCAGATGTTCAAAAATCCGGAGCAACGCTTGGCAATCTAACACCAGCCGATCGACATGGTTCTGTACAGGTATGTTACGCGTTACCACATGAATGAAAAATGAAAATGGTTATGCCCTCCTCCATTCAATATATCCCCACAGTTGGTTGTTTTTTTTTGTTTTTATCCCGCATTTATAACAAATTGTTCATGCTATGAGTTTCGTGTGTCTTGTATTTAAAATTAGAATGTAAATTTACAACCAGAAAAAAACAAACATCAATTAATTTGAATTTAAATTTCCGCGAATAAATTGAATTCGAGCATTTTTGCACGTGCAACTTACTTACTTACACATGTAAAATGTTGTTATGATTTTGAAGGATGTTTTTTATTTGTTAATTTAAATTAATTATCGTTTCTGAGTATGGTTCAAAATAAAACCCATCAGATTATATTATTGCAAGTATTCTCATGTAAAATGTTTAACAAGTAATAAGAATGATGGAAATTTTCGAGTTTATTCGATTTAAATTGATCCAATTATACGCGATTGGAATTGGAAAATCCAGGGATAATAATTTGTTTATTAAATAACTATATCAATCTGCCTACACACCAAATGACTTGTTTTTGTACTTTTTTTGTTTTTCTTTTCTCTTTTTCTTGTTGTTTTTCCACCCTGTCGCTCCTATCATTACCTATCTGCCATCTGTATGTAAATATCTGTGTATCGTCTTTCTACCTATCTGTCTCTATCTCTTTCTTTCTTTTTTTTCTATCTATAAATTGCATTTGTACCCAATCGATTTAAAAAAAAAACCATGAACAAAATAAATCAATAACACAAAATATGCATCACACTTGACATATTTATGCGCAGACTATCTTATTTTTGGCATTTTCTCTTCTATTGTTTTCACTTGACTTGTTCTACATGTATACAAGGTATTGACATCGTTCTAGAATCTTTGTAGTTCAGCATCTTAGATGCTCATGTATTCAAATTCACATCTAATTATTGTGTGCACAATTTGCTCGGTTTTGATTTTGAGCATGGAATTTATAATATTAATCAATGTCAAACATCGTAGCCAAATATTATATTTGTAGATAGAATGTGGTTGAAATACACAATAGTATCATCTGAGCATAATTCTGTAAATCGAATCAACGTGATTCAATTACAAGTTTGGAACATTCAAGAGCTGTAAATTTCTCTCTTTCTCACACACACATACACCTTTGAATAGAAACTATGGCACATTTTGTATCTGTACACAACACTGCATGTTTGCAAACAATATTTAACTAATAATCTTCTCTTTCTTTTCTTCGCGTGTATTAACAATTTTAGGTTGTGAGCTCAACAAATGGCGAGCTAAATACCGACGATCCAACCGCAGGACAATCGAATACTCCGATAACGCAACAGCAAGAAGTGGAACTTGTCGACGAATCAAAGTATGTCCATTCGAATTCATTGTCACATTTAACACGATCTTTTTTTAATTGTTTTCGGATGCGAAAAAAATAATTGATTTCTCTTCTTTTCAAAACGAAAAAAATACGCAACTTTCTTAAAAAAAAAACAACAAAATTTTAATTATATCACATATTATGACCGTTTCTTTTCTTTGCTGTTCATTTTCTTTGGAATTACATGAATTTTTCCCAACCTACTTTTGCCGGCGGGCGACGGAAAAATTGTGTAACCTGTATTAGTAGTATGTAAATAAAGAAAAACATTAAATGTATTTGTTTGTTTTTTCTCTTCTTTCGTTCTTTTTTCTTGCTCATTTTTGATTCTCTCTTTTTTCTGAAACCGAAAAAAAATATATACATCAATCATAAAAAAACCATTTACCTCAAAATTACTCAACATACGAAACAAACAAACAAACAAACATACTCGTGACTTAAAAAAAACCAACAATACAAAAAACAAATACAATTTTTAATTCGATTAACCACAACACATTTGACTAACGCCAAAAGAAATTATTTTTCTAGATGTTGTTGCTTTTTTAAGCGAAAAAAGAAGAAATCGACACGTCAAAAATGACTAGAAGCAGTGCAATGTAGTCCAGAACGTGAAGCAGTAAAGTTATTACGTGCCACCTCACACTCAAATTCGCGGGACAGTGTGGTCAATCAAAGCCAGGATTTTGTACAGGCATCGTCGCAACATACACTACGTTATCCATCCGCGTCCGTATTGACAACCACACCAACCAATACACCAACACTTCCGCTGTGAATTTAAACAACAACAACAAAAACAACAAAAAATACAGAAAAAGTTCAACACAAAAAAAATTAGATGCTATAAATATTGCTGTTGTCATTTCGCCCGGCGGAAAACTACGGTTATACTTTAGTGCGACAAAAAAAAAATAAAAAAAATTCACACACAAAATGTCATAAAAAAGCGAAAAAATGTATTTAAAACAAATGGATTAATTGTACGTTCACAGATGAGCCACACTTAATTCCCCCCACCAAGTGACTGGCCAAAGAACATGAATGAAACACCGTAAAACGAAAAGATATAGTGAGAGAGTGAGCGTTGCAATAGCTGCAAGAACAATATTGTACTATATAAATTTGAAAACAAATAAATTTTAGTTGTATTTAAAAAGAAGCAAAAAAGAAAATGAATTCAACAAGAATTTGATCAAGATACTGACTGGTATAGAAAAAAAATGAATAGAGATAATGAAAACAACAAGTGAACTCTTTCAAAACTCTAAAAACAAACAAAAAACGTTATACACTTACTAAATGATTACATAATTTAAATTGATTGCATTGATGTAGATGAACGATGAAGATAATAGAAATGAATGAAAGAAGAAAAAAAAAACATGAAAGATTAATTTGTTTTTATTATTATGGAACTAAGTGTTTATATCTATTCTATATCTAATTATTGATGTAAAATTTATTAATTATCAACCGATTTATTATTATTCTAATTGTTTTACCTATTTCTTTTTGTTCTTAAATAAAAAAAAATTAAAATAGTAAAATTATGAGTGGAAAAACAACAAATCTAATGCAAATTAAACACAAAAAAGTAACAACGCTTCGAAAATACAAAAAAAATGGTGTGGCTGAGTATGAGAATGACTTTCCGAGTCTCATCAACTGGCTCTCAGGCATGCGATAAGATCTCCGAAGTCATCGTCATTTTCAGTTACCCAAATCCACGCAAAATCAAATTAAAATAAATGCAAGAAAACATATTCAAGTAGATCATAACCGAGTAGCAACTTCTGTCCACATGATTCCGGTATAAAATATTTCGTTCTACTGCACATACACAAAACCCACACAAAACACAAAAAGTTCGAAATTTGATTTTAACCTCTTGAACATTTTAAAAAGTATTTATTCAAACAACCTGCTCTATACCCAAAACAAGTTCCACCGTTTATAGTATTCGATCGAATGATTTAAAAGAAATAACATAATAATCGTATTCAAAAATTAATAAAACAAAACAAAAAAAAAAAACAAATGCAAAGTGCGTTCAATATCGATATGTGTGCGGATCATTTTGAAAGAGCCAAAACATTTGTGCAGAACGAACCAAGTAGATGGAATAGCAGCTTCTGACACATGTATTTCAATTGTGATTTTTACGATGTTTTTTTTCTCAAACATAATGCACAATGACTTTCGTCCAATGTCACACATACACACGCCGTCTTATAATAATTTTGAGTCGAAATTGAAAAAAAGAAAGAAATATAAGCGTCATCAAACGTAGTCTAAAATAGTTAAACATTTAATTTGTCATGTTATTGAAATGCTTAGACGAATAAAACCAAACAGAAGTCATCAATTGTCACAATTTCATTCAGCGTTTATTGTTTCGTTTTCCTTTAACAACACCTCTTTGTTTCTGTCATCAATTTTTTTTTTCGTTTCGAGATTTTTTCAAATTGGTTACATTTTCGAAGCGTATTATTTTCCACAATCCGTTTGGTGCTAAAATTAGTGTTAAATGCGCGATTTATGTTTCTATTACATAAAAGGATAAAAGGTTACACATAGAGTGATATGAAATCAGTTGACCCAAACTTCCAATCATGAGTTCCAAAAGAAAAACCTCAAAACCATACCATATTGCGGAATTTGCATAAAGGGCTCCCAATTACTGAAACTATGCTAAATATATAAATACGTAGAAATCACATCGAATCCATACAAACCATTCAATCGCGTCATTGAAACACACATGCCGTGCATTTTGCTTTTAGTTAGATGTTAATTTTCACAAATCACCACATCGATGCAAATCGAAGAACATTCCCATTTAAAAAAGAAAGGATCATACACATTTTCTATGCATGCATTTTATCATAGCATTTTAAGTCAGCGGGAAAAACAACAAAAATAATTAAATAAAACTCACGCAAAATCAATAAACAAACAGAAAGAGAGAGAAAAAGCAAATAATCGAATGTTCCAATTTTTCATGTGTCTACCATCCTACCTAAAGTAGTGTGTTGTTTTTTTATATAAAATAACAAAAAAGTGAAGAAAATACAAAACAAAAGAGAAAAAGATCATACTTACAATTATAGAGTAGTGAACACACATCAACCACACACACACACACCCACACAAAGATCCAGTCTCTTAATTGAAGAGATTCCGATCATAGCATAGATAATGTGAAACAATTATATTGCCCATTTATGTGTATATACAAGAATCTACTATCCTTTGAACAAAATAATAATAATAAAACAAAATGAAGCATATGATTTCATTTAAGAATGCTGATTTACATTGAGATCATAGGCGGTGTTTTATTTTTTTTCTCACTTTCGTTAATTTTTAAGTTGACAAACGTAATCAACTATTTAAGCGAATATTCATCATCCATCGATTCACGGCACACCACATTGATTCGTTGTATAGGTTGTTCGATCGTTATAAAAAAGGGTGTCATATGTCAAATGTTCGTTGTCAATCACATATTTGTTTTGCGCTGATTTAACCTCACCAAAAAACAAAATAGCAATGAACAACATCGGTACTATAAATTTGTTTGAAGAAAGAAAACAGCAGTACGTAGTCCAAAATGGTGTGAATGGTTTTTTTTATTAGACAAGGAATTTATGGCGAAATTCCGAATTTTAAGAGCTTTTTTAACATAAGATTTTAATCGAAACTAGTTGAATTTTGGTTTCGTTTCATTTTTTTTTCACTTGGTTAACAATTTGTACATTTTTGTCGAAAACAAACATGAAACTACTTGTAAATCAAATATATTCATTTGCTTATAAAAAAATAAGCACAGCAAAACCGCTAAACATAGTTTAAAAAATGAGTGAAAAAAAGAATGTTCATTACGAAGGTCTCGTTGTGTTTTGCAAGTTTTTAGTCTAAAATCAAATGATGAAATAATGGAAAGAAGCCCCTCACAATATGAGGCCGACAAATAAAACAATTTAACTTAATCTTTAAAAGTAAAATTTTATCTATTGAATTTCAAAAAATGAAAAGCAAAACAAAACAAAGTAATTTAAATTTAACGATTTATCAAAAGACAAATTAAAAAAAAAAACATGAAAAATGTCACACAAACACGCGTGTGTGTGGTCCGGATCATTCAATGCGTTCGCTTATGTGGTTCGATCTCATCGTGCGCATGAAATGATAATGGGCCCCCCAATCAACCTACTAATATATTACATTAAAGATGAAAACAACAACAAGCTACTGCAAATTAGAATTCGTGGCAACAATGGCCAATGCATTAAAAGAAAAATTTAATTAAAATTGTACAAAAATATTGTTTTCAAAACGATGATGAAGCAAACAAATAGAAAAATGCAGCATTAATGAATGTTGCATTTGGACGGAGTGAAAATATGAGAACAAAAAAAAAAAGAAAACACAAAAAAAAAGTCAAATGACAAGAAAAAGAAATTATGTATGATACACACACGATGATAATTTAAATCAATAAAAAATTAATATCAAATAAAAAAATTGGTGGCGTTTGTATTTTATTAGTTTATTTTGTAGTTGCGAAGTTGCGAATCGTGAGTCAATGGTTTATGGCTTTCAAATCAATTTACTGTATTTCCTTATTGCGATGTGTCAATGAAATCAAAAGTGATGTGCGGTAAGTCTTTTAGCATCTCGATAAAAATAAACCCATCCGAAAGTGAACGCACTGTAGATTTTCTATTAACAGCAACATCCAAAGCAGCGAAATCGCTTAATTTCAAATTGGGCTGTGTCCGACAATGAAATCATATGATTCTTTTTTACTACTTTTCATTTCACACATATCTCGATGCTGTACACACTGTATTGCACGCGAAATTCCAAGGTGCGAGATGTGCGTATATGCACTTCATGATAAATACACTGTTAAGTCACGAGATTTGTTTATATATATATATGTCTTAAATTTTTAGTACACACCAACATTGAGGTTATGTTGTCAAATAATGAATGAATCGCAGTATATCACAACCAAAATTCATTGCTGTCAATGAATTGCGTCTCATTCTCACGACAAATTCGGAAAAATGATTGTCAAGAACCTGAATTCAATTCGACATTGACCATATGAATAAATTTTCTCACAATGTCGTACAAAGTTCGTTTACCAAAAAAAAACTGAATTTATATTGTGTAATAAGGTTAATGTGTTGTTTTGTCACACAAATAATGCCCGCAATATGTTTATTTGTTTTGTAAACGGCCATCATTCAAATTGATTTTATTTGAACTGAGAGTGTGTACCGACCACAATTTTTTAGTAAATGATACAAATGTCATTCGTCGTCTTAGTCATATTCCAATTTTCTGTGTATTTCTCATAAAAGACGACGGAAAAGAGAGAAAAAAAGGAATTTCTTTTTTCTACATTGAAGTGTGCATAAGGATCGGCTTTTGTTATCGAGAAAATTGTAAAAATTGTGAATCGAGATCTACAATTTGAATCGGAAATGTTACAATTTTGAATTAAAAAATCGGAAAAGAATTTGCATTAAAATAAAAATTGATAAGGTGTTGTGCTTATGTGTTTATAATTAAAACAAGATTATAACGCGCGAGAGAGGGAGAGAGATAAAAAAATAACAAAGAACGATAAACTCGAATCTTTTCATAGCTGATTTTCCAAAGAATTCCGCTCGATTGCGAATTACGTGTTTTTTGCTACAATAAAAACACACTACAACACACGCAAACTTTTTTTTATTATTATTATTACCAAGCAATAGCCATGGCAAAGAAAACTTACGATTTATTGTTTAAATTGTTGCTGATCGGAGATTCAGGTGTAGGCAAAACCTGTATACTTTTTCGCTTTTCCGACGATGCATTCACGTCAACGTTCATCTCAACGATAGGCATCGATTTTAAAATCAAAACGGTCGAATTACGCGGAAAGAAAATCAAATTGCAAATCTGGGATACAGGTGAGTTGTGAAAATTAGTTAAGATGTTGATGCCACACAGTTTAATTGCTAACAATTCTGTTTGTCTCTTTTTATACGCATGTAGCTGGCCAAGAAAGGTATGTTAACCGTTGAATGCGATTCTTATATGCTAAATTTGATAATATTTTTTATTCATTCCAAAGGTTCCATACAATCACAACATCATATTATCGTGGAGCAATGGGTATAATCTAGGGGCAATTCACTTAAAAATTACCTTTCTATTATTTAATAATTGTTATTGATTCTTTTTCGAGTATTTGTCGATTATTTGTCGATTACTTATCGATTATTTCAAATTAATTCTTTTCTTTTGTGATTCTCCCCTTAGGTATAATGCTGGTGTACGATATCACAAATGAAAAGAGCTTCGAGAATATTGTGAAATGGCTTCGAAATATAGACGAGCATGCAAATGAAGATGTGGAAAAGATGATATTGGGCAATAAATGCGATATGCAAGATAAACGAGTTGTAACGAAAGATCGGGGCGAGGCCATAGCCCGTGAGCATGGTATTCGCTTTATGGAAACATCAGCCAAAGCAAATATTAACATCGAACGAGCATTCTCGGAGTTGGCGGAAGCCATTTTAGACAACACGGCCGGCAAAGAAAACACAGAAAATCCCGAACGTGTCATCGTTGATCGTCGCCAAGAAAAACCGCCGGCATACAAAAGTTGTTGTGCTTAGATTTCTTTACAAATTTTATGTTTTTTTTTTTTGTATATCAACAAAAAAAAGATCACCTTTTTTTAAATGTTAGTAATAAAATATTATGTAATTGTAAAATCATGCAATTGAATGTGGCCGATTAGAAAATGAAACAAGAAAAAACGAAATGATGGCAAAAGACCAATTCGAATGAGATAGATAAGAATGAACGGAAACAGAAACTAACCACAACACCGATTAATACATATACAATCAGTCATTTGTAAACATAACATAACATTTTTCAAGCAACAACAACAGCAAGAACAAAATATTCTTAACACAGTCCGACATCAGACTATGATTTTTTTTATATAAAAAAACAAAAAATTAAAACATCTTTATACTGAAAACGAACGCAAGAGATAATAAACACTCACAAAATGTTATGTGTGCATCGCTTCTTATTCTTTATTTTTTTTCACTATTTCTTTGATAGTTCAATTTGAAGTGACACATGTACATCGCTTTTTTAGTAAAAATAAATAATTATTACATATTATAACAATTATTATGCAAAGAAAATGTATATGGTAAAAACGAGATTTTTTTCTCTCTCACACACAAAATGACGTTGAAATTCCAACATTTTGAAATTAAGCGACTTAAATTACATGTATAAAAAAAAAGAATAACACGTTATGCTTAATATCCTATTGGGGCGTGTCTCGAAACAAACACATTTTTGTTAGTGTAGGTCAGAAAGAACAGTGCATTTTTTTTTGTTAAGGAAATAGATGTGATTTCATTTAGTATATGCTCTTAGCTCTAACGAGATGTCTGAATATTTCATACAAACACAACGTATATCTTCTTCAAAGTCAATTTCAAGTTACTCAAGTTAAATATTGTTTTTTTTTTTGTTTTGTTTTGTTCATCTGAAACGGAATTGGTAAATAATAAAGGGAAAAACTGAAATTTGAAATCGTTCGTTTTATTTCATTGGCTACTCTTCATTACTTCAAATCGTACATCTGTACAGAACATGTGAACCTCTTCTCCGTCAATTTTACGGATTTTATTCTTATATCGGATATTGCATTCGACGTTCAATCCAATTTAAGACGATATCCCACTCACTTTGATTTCACACCCTATCTCATTCTGAATCAATCAAATGCAAATTAAAGTGCTGTCATCCTACGTTATAGATTCAATACTCGGATGACATATCATCTGGCTACAATGGAACATCGAAACTGTCTACCTTAAAGCCTTTTTGGCCCTTTTTACATTGTACACACTTATGTTAGTCAAAGATCATTTTTTGTTTGGTGTGAGCCATTTCTGCCAGTCAGATGGGGTTAATTGAGAGTTGCAATGTGAATCAAAGGATTCAAATGTGAGATCAAGTATCATTTTGAAGTCACAATAATTTATAACTCTAACTTTTGACCTAGAGAACAGTGTTGTTTCAATTGAGGATTCCAAAGAAACTTTGAAATTTCATTCGTCGCCATTATTTTAATTAGAAACCGGATGTAGATTAGAAGAAAATTCGTTGTAAATCTCTCAACAATATTTTAAATTTAAACTTAAAATTTCTCAAAACTCTCAACCAATTAACAATAATTAAATGTACATTTGAACCGGCTGGAATATTCGTGACCTCAAGAAATTTGTCAAAATAAAACTGCAACTTGCCCATACATTTTTTATATGAACATGTTGCTCTTTTAATTTAATAAAATTTTTGAGCTCACGAATATTCTAACCGATTCATTTTAATTCTTTCGCAAAAATAAAACGAATTGTTCAGGACAATCGAAATAAATTCGTTCATCGTGATGCATTGCGCCACTTCGTTACCCCTCAAAAACACTCTACAAATTAGCGCAACATCAAATTGAAACTCACTTTTTTATCTGCTGTTGTACATTGAAATGTATTTCAGCCATTTGCAAGCCATCATTTATTCAGTCATCAGAGGTTGTATTACAAAAACTCCGTCACTTGAATTTATAATTTTCCACAAAGGCGAATAATTTTGGTGTAATCCCAATAAATATCATAAATTCATTTAGTTTATTTCCTAAATGCTGTGAATATTCAAATCGCAAAAGTTCGTTTTGACTGTGTCAGGTGAATATTCTAATTTAAATGACGGCGACGATAAATTTCGATTAAAATGTTTGCATCATACATTTTCGAAAATGTGCATGCAATCACGTTATGGCAATCGATTTGAATATTTTATTCGTGCGGATTACATCCAATTAGTGAAATTGGCAACATTTGGAGCAATTCGTCCGGTCGCCGTTCATTTTAACCATGTAAAAATAGAATGTGAATTCCATTCACTGATCGATCGGCGTATAGATGGTGTTAATGCTCTTAATTTCGAGCATCGAGTCTATTTAATTATTCAACGATTTTCCTTGTTCATTGTTCACCTTTGAATTACCGCGTATATACTATTCATTACCGTTGATAATCGGATATGCTGCCAAATGCGAATGTATAAATTTCGTTTGAAAATAAATGCGACAACAATATTTTATTATTTTGTTTACGAGAATTGAATAATTTTTGTCTCAAAGCAAAATCAATCATATCGCTATTTTTTAATTACAAAAAGTACATTGAGGTTTTTTATTCGTTGATTGGTTGTCAATAAAAATATACTTACTACCTTCTGGCAATAACTCATATATGACTATACTGAAATTCGTTTAACTTTGTGACAACATTTGTGGTTTTTTAAAAAGTCAAACAGGCACAATTGAAAAAATAATATTAATTGCATTTATTGATAATTATAGTGCAATAAACGCACTGATTGTGAATTCGTTCATTTTGATGGGTTTTTTATTCATGTTATAACTTTTGTTATTTGATGTGGCACTTACAGTGTAAATTATAATGCACATATCATATCTGGCTGCCTTGATTCATCTGGCTGAAAATACCTTAATATTGTATAATGTATTGCAAATTTTCATTTTTTCCACAATTTTCCATTTTTATGTTACTTTTAATAAAAATCATATTTTATTTCAAATGTACTAACCAGTAAACATGCTCAGCGTATCAGAATTTTTTTCCAAATTCCTATTGGATGTGGTATGGGGGTCCAAAATAGCATGTTTGGCATCAATTTTTTTTCCCCAAATTCATATACCCCCCAGATAAGCTCCCTTGAAGTGCCAAAAATCCCCTTTTTGTGTTATGTACGGTCATCTATATCTTTTAAACGACGCAAAATATTCTAATACTTTCTTCGGCAAAGTTGTAGCCCTTGAAGAGACAAAAAAAATGATATTCAAAGGAAGGGTCAATGACCTCTCCTTGGGGGTAAAAATGACTCCAGAAGTAACCCATTATGGCAATGATCAAAATGGGGTTAAAAACCTTCCAAATCTCAAAATTGAAGTTTCAGACACTGTTCCAATGGATTTCATTGCGATGTCGTTTTGGTTCAGCCAGAATGCAATTTTAAGCACAGAATGCTACCGTCACTTGCTTTCTATATAGACTGTATATTTTTTTTGAGCTTCGCGTTCCCAGCGCCATCTCTACGTGCACCTGAAAATTAGAACAAAAAGTATGTGTAGAATGTTTGTATAATGCAAAACCATGTGTTGTGCAACGTCCTCGCAAATTATTTCGATGGCACAAACTGTGCAAAGTAATTTTAATTTATTTTCCATCACAAATTCACTAGATGCAAACAATAAATCGGTTTTTGTTCAGAGCGTAGAATGACAGATGTCACAACAAATGATTCCATATTCAAACTTCGAATCAATCAATATTCTACACATACTTTTTGTTCTAATTTTCATGTGCACGTAGAGATGGCGCCATCATGCAGTTTTTGACATTATTTGCCATTGTAAGTAATGGTAGACAGAATGTCGAAGAAAGGCCTTTCTCACAAATAACGTTTTGGAACGTATTCTACTCTTTTCAAATGATTCAAACTCTACAGATCAGTTTCATTGGCATGTGAACAAATGTAATATTATTGTATTGAAATTTACTCAAAACTGGAATGCGTTGACAGGAGGAGAAATTCATCATTTGCAAGCAATGTCGAACAAAAATCGCAAAATTCAACAGCTTGTTCCCGATGTCAAAGGAAGGAGTTCGAACAAATTTCTGTAATGCATGTAAGTATATCCTTCTATTGAAATGACTCTGAAGCAAATCTAATGAAAGCATTTTCAGATGTATCGTTATGTGTATTGTGCATATTGCACAAAACATTTGGGGTGGAAATATATCTCTTAAGTAACTACTTTCGTTAAAAAAATGCCCTGCAAGAAGGATATAGTAACAAATTTAAATTTTATGTGTGTTTTTTTTTTCTACAATTTTAAAGGAATTTGATGCCGCGCTCTTTTTTGGGTTTATCGGGAAACTGCATTTATTTGGACAATGTGAGCAATTTACAAACAGATACGGGATCATTGGAGAATGATTCAAGCACCGATGAGCTAATTGAATGGGCATGAAACCAGATTTATCATGAAAATAGTACTATTTGAGTAGAATTTTATTTGGAGGAAAACATCAAAAAGAGACATGACAAATGAACGGTCACGTGGTGATTGCAATACGGGCAAAGACTGTCTTAATGTCACACACGTCATTTGGATCATATTCAGAACTCTTAGATTTTTAGATTTTAGTAAACAATTTTTATTCTAACTAAAACCATTTTACCGAATACACATGTTTTTGTTTATTATATCATGTTTTCAAAGCGAAATCACATTTATTCGTGATTATATTATATTCAAGCGATACACCGTAATATTTTTGGGTATCGAAAAATTCAAAAATGAATGACGATGATGTGGATGAATAAAGATGAAGCGACTGATTTACGAAGAGCACCGGTACTGGTTTTCATTCATCTAACAAATCGTTGAATGCCGTTGATAATTTCTGGAATTGAATCAAATGTATTCATGTTGTTTCATTTCAATAAGAATTGAATATATTTTGCGTTGCACGCATACCTCTTTGCAAGATGGACATCGACCTGATGTCATATTCAGAAACACCTTCGTATCACGAAGTGTAGCAAACCAAGTCTTCAGGCATGTTGTATGGTAGTTCAATGCGCATTTATCATTATCACAGGATACAATGGGAATTTGGCCGGCAAAACGATAAGTGTAACAAATACTGCACAGCTCTCCCATTCCACAGTTGTTGAACGAACTTTTTTGAGGAAATGCCATCAAATCTATACGAATCAAAATGTTCATTGAATAAGATTTTTACAAATACTACATTCACAATTGAAAAAAACAGCGAACATTCACCGAAAATTCTCAGAAAATTTCTGTATATATCATCGTTAATGTTCCAGTCATCGAGTTTTTCGTGGTAGATCTTGCGATAGTGTTCGACTCTCTTAGTTGGTCCATAAAATGTTGTTGTTACAGAAGCAGGATCTAACGGATTTACTTTGATTTTCATGTAAACTCTGTCGTCTACCATAAATTAAATGAATTCGCCTGTTAAATTAATACAAATAAGTGGAATTGAAGTACAGTATATATACCCAATTTGATCACACGATAATTTTGCTTTGTAGTAATTTCCTCTGGATCAACGACATAACATAACTCATCGATAATTTCCATTTGTCTGTAAAATTCCACCGTTTGTTCAAGCAAACTGAAAAAAGTGGCCGAATATGTTTCGATTGTTCCCAATGGTTTGAAGTACTTTTCATTGTCCGGCAGACTGTGTTCCAAAATCGATACGTTCAAATCGTTCTCCAGCTGAAGAATTAAATAGTGCGAAAAATCATAGTCTTTCGATGGCACAATTTTGATCTGTTGACAATCTGGGCTCACGAACACTTTACTGCGATCCCTGAAAATGCGATAGAATACAGAATGATTGATTGACTTGTGAAAAGAACTCGTGAACTTTGTCTTACTGCAAACGAGACTCATTCAAAAGACTCGTGACAATCGCTTTGCCATTTTGTGCTATTTTGGCTGTTATCTTTTTCTCCAGTGCAACACTATCCATGATGTTATGATTTCAATTATTAGTTTATCCTTTGTAAACATTGACATTTAGTAACGCATGAAAATTGTTTTGATTTCAATATTGTTGTTTTTTTTTCAATAGGGATCTCTGTTTATAATCTGTCAAGAGATTTTGAAATTGTTTTGTGTGATCAATATATTGAGGATATATTTTTCCTATTAAAAAAAAACAATGGAGTTAAAA
This sequence comes from Contarinia nasturtii, assembly GCF_009176525.2. Classification (NCBI taxonomy): domain Eukaryota; kingdom Metazoa; phylum Arthropoda; class Insecta; order Diptera; family Cecidomyiidae; genus Contarinia; species Contarinia nasturtii. Next base: position 1,618,461 of record NW_022200123.1, on the reverse strand, counting down.
CTTATCTCGAATGATGCATACGGTGCGGTATTTTTATTTGTTGATTTATGATATTTTTTCTTACACCTATAGTATAAATGTGAGTCAGTACAAATTTTCCCTACAATTAATTAATTGATTAAATTATTAATTTTAATCTATTTTGATTTTTTTTTCTTTTTTTCGTTCAACAATTGTATTTTATATTCAATTATTCTTTTTCTTTTTTGCAGTTTTTCCATATTTATATCATGCTGCATTTTTGCGATAATTTTATCATGCTGCAGCTTTGCGATATTTATATCAAGCTGCATTTTTGCGATAATTTTATCACGCTGCATTTTTGCGATAATTTTATCATGCTGCAGTTTTTCGATCTTTATATCATGATCATGCTGCATTTTTTCGATCTCTGCATTGAGTCTTGTTTCTTCCGAGCAGCTTACATGATCGTCCGAGCAGCTAACATGATTATATTGGATGTCTGATTCGTTGTTATTGAACACAGAGCAAGTTGCTTCGTCGAAATTTTGATTTTGCCCAGATCCACTTCGTGCATCAAAATTTTGAATGGAGTTTTGTTCATGATTCGAACTATTTGGTGGTAACATTCTTTTTACACGTTCGGCAATACTTTCTTTGGAAATGTTGACCGCTTCCTCAGTCTCTACAATCTAATAAATAATCGAAAATTATCGGAACTTTTGATCATCCCAACTGACACGAATTAGCCAGCTAAATGAGAAATTTTAATATTGTGACAATAAATACGACAAATAGTTATTGTCACAATATTGAAATTTCTCATTTAGCTAGATAAATCGTATCATCTATTTGTATGCACATGGCTATTCATGCATTATGTTTCAATATATACTGTAATTATTACAGTGTAATAGAAGTATACACACAGAAAGAAAAAATGTGGTATTTTCAATTCAATTTTGGTAGATTTAATATAAAATCAACCAACAACGAAGAACGAACTAAATTTATCATTTTTGACATCTGTAAGGCATATTTTTCAAAACCAACTTTTCGAAACCACAAATGACGCTAGCTCAGAAATGTCAAAAATGGTAAATTTAATTTCTTGTTGGTTGATTTTATATTAAATCTACCAAAATTGAATTAAAAATACCACGTTTTTTCTCTCTGTGCATTTGTACTTAACAAACACTTGTAGGAAACACAACAAATAAAAATAAATTTGAATAATAAGAAAAGCTTTTAAATTACCTCTTCACGGCCCACATTTAAATCTGAAAATTCCTTTGAATCTGAATTTTCAATTTTTTCAGCCATTTTTCTCAAATTTTTCTCTTATTGTTTTCATCCAATACGTTTTTTAATGAAATTGATGCACAAATGTGCTGTGTCAAATGTCGCTGTCCGCGGTGTTCATTAAACAAACTAAATCTACATTTATGACATCTACAATTATGACATTCTGAAGTGAAATCGAAGTTTTCAGAAAAATCAAATTACAAAAGAAAAATAAGAGTATTTATTGTTTTGATTTGATTTTTTGGTTTAAACTGATGTGAATCTCATGTTAAGTTATTTGCTGCAAACGTTTCCATATTATTTCCGCAAGAATTCAACTCAATCAAAGAAAAATGATAATGGAGTGATTTGATATGACCACCTATCTTTTCAAAATTTCTAAAGCTGAAAGGACAAAATAATTTTTAGACATGTATATACCAAATGAAAGGGCACTAAAAAAGGTAACTTTCGGCCAAAGAAAAACCATATTCATATTTTCAACGGTTCACGAAATTTTAGCCGTTTCAAAAAATTTGCGATTTTTTGTAAGGGGGCCCAATATGACCACTTATTAAACATTTGATAAACATGTTCCGGGGGTGAAGTTAAAACACAATGTGAGTGATTTTTATTGAACAGTAAACATGAAATGAGAAAAAAAAACCATAATAAAATCGGTTTCACAATGAATCATCGGAGTCACAGTTGGGGCAAGTGTACCAAGAGTTGCGCATTTCGGCACATTTCAAGTGCACCTCTCTCTTGCAGGTATTGCAGGCAACAGAATTCAATTTTTGGGCGTATTTTTCGCCTTTTTGGCCGTTGCCTCTTCACTAGAGTGGTTCGATTTTGACTTTTTTTTGAGAATCAAAAAAAGTACCCTCATAACCTCTTGAGGATGGTCATAGAAACACGAATATGGCGACGAATTAAGAAAAAAATGAATTTTCACACCGCGCCAGGCCTAGGCGATATACATGTTTTTTTCAAATTTTGATGAAATTTGACTATTTTTAAAATTCATAAAAAATGTGTTTCTCCGTTATACGAGTAAAAATATGTACTGGGGGGTTTTTTGGCACGAGGAATCCGAATATGAAGTTAGTTTTGCGATACAAATAATATTCGATGCACTTTTCATACAAAAGTCACAAAAAGTGGACTTTTGTGTGGGAGGTACCCTTTATTCGCCAATTTTTCGACTTTTCAATCCGATTTCAGGGTACAAGGGGTGCTCTGGGGGTTCAGGAGGTATGGTTTTCTAGAAGTAATTTTTCGTGAGGAATACAAAAATGGGGTCAATTTTGAGATTTGGAAGGTTTTTAACCCCATTTTGGTCATTACCATAATGGGTTACTTCTGGGTCTTTTTTATCCCCAAGGTCTTTGACCCTTCTTTTTGTGATAATTTTTTTTTGTATCGTCAAGGGCTACAACTTTGCCGAAGAAAGTATTCGAATATTTTGCGTC
>NW_022200123.1:1550018-1605744 GCF_009176525.2 Contarinia nasturtii | reverse complement strand
TTTTCTTCCACACAAAAGTTTTAACCTAAAGCTTCGTTATTACTTTGAAATTACTGGAAAAAGTATCAATTATTATCAGTTATTTATTTCATTTGTTTGTTCGTTAGTATTCTGGCATTCAAAAAACCCCGTTACCTAATCCAATCACTCCTTACACTTTTTATTTCGAACAATCTGAGCTTGACTTTTTTTAAATATTTTACCTAACATGAACTGTTCTAGTTATATTGATGAGCAGCCCTAGTAAGGAGTTATTTTATCCAATGTTAGAATTCCTTTTTGTTCATAAGAATTATGAATTGTGGTGATTTATTGTAAAATCGTATCAAACTTTAGAGTAAATTCATTTCCATAATAAAATAGTAAATTTCTAGGTGAACGAAAAAGGTATTAGATATTTAAACGTCGCAGCAATAACTGTTTCGCACGTGTCACAAATGATTTTGATTAGTATTTACATACTTTTATTTCGCGCAAATGTTGTGCGAATCAAAATAATACGAGTGTGAAATTACAAAATGCAAATAGCTTAGAGGGCAAAATCATTTCCAAGGATTGAAAATGATATTGGATGAAATGGCTTGAATTCTTATAAACTGTGTTAACATTGAATGTCAGCAATTCGACGACCTAGATGGATTTTTGTTACACAATTCGTTGCAAGCTCTATGAACTCAACATGCACACACACACACACCGACACAGACCGACTAGAGAATATCGAATTGAGTCACGAAAACCACTCGATAATATGATTTCATTTGAATTCGCTTTTGTCTGCTTCATCGCATTGTTTAAGCACGGTATAATTTCAAAAACCATAAATAATAAAGTGCAACGTTACCTTGAACTGACTTTCCTGATAAATTACCACGCTTGTATGGAAGTGTTTCTTACGAAGAGCGTGAAAGGGGGTGCTACCATAAACCTTTATTGTTCACTGCAAATAAATAACTAGGACTAAAAATACGGGCTGTGTTCAACATTATTTCCGTTTTTGAAATGAAAGCAGCGCTATTTCGATGTTTGTACTGTAAAATGCTATATTGTGATGGTGAACATCGTGAATGTTTTGAATTGAATAATTTACAAAACAAAAGATTGCACAGAGAGTCTTTTACATGATTTGCAAACAACTTATTTTGCGTAAATCAGAACGAATATTTGGTATGGTAACAATGTTCATTTAAAATTAATGGATCATTTCCCTTGACAAGAAAAACGAAGCCCCCCTCAATCAGACTGAATGCAATAAATAATTTTTGTTTTCGAGAAATGTTGTACAAGAAACGAAGAATGGAAATTCGAAATTAAAATGCTCAAATAAAACTATTCGCAGTTAGTTTGCTTTGAGATGCTGCCAATCTCAATAAAAAGCATCGTTTATTGTTTTCTTTTGTGTTCACAATCAAGTGATTGTTCGAATTCTTTGTGTTGCATCATGAAAGCGACAATTATTTGGACTGACAATGGCGAATAAATTCAGAAATGGCATTTCAACGGAAATTTACGACACAAACGAAAATGCACAGTTTGAACGGAATCTAGATGCTGCCAATGGCCCGCATTCACGTGCCAAAAAATGTGAGCAAAAAGTCTTGAACAGATAGAAGCTATTCGCCTGTTTTTATCGCGATATTTGTGTGTTGTCGAAACAAAAGCAAAATTTCGAATGGTAAAATCGTAAATTCGGCTTACTTTCTGGCTGTCAACGGCTCAACTATTCTTGATTTTATTCGCATTCACTTTTGATTGCTCTTTTCGTTTGTATCACTTAGATATCGCATTGTGATTGCTTATTGAAATAGAAGTGAATAACGATACGCCCACATTTCGTTTCTATGCTGTCCACATGTAGAAGCATAAAGGATTTTTAATGAGTTTTTCTCGTATCAAGATGGAATCAGTTCATGTCAAGAAGCATTCTTTAGTTTCTCCAAGTGAAATACGGAATTCGTTGCTTAGTGAAAATGCAACTTGGAAAACTTTTGGTCAGAAGCTATGCGTATATTTCTGATCATGGGTTAAAATTTAAACATTAAATATAATTAATTGTATACAATTATACATGTTATTTATTGCTATCGTTTGAGGCAATTGATTTCGTTTCGAACATGAAAAAACATAATGTCCAGAGGACATTGTCCTCATTGAAAATCAAACAAAGCAAATTTATTTTCATTTATTTCGGTCCAAATACAATGTTCATCATTCGCTTGTATTTTTCTAAAGGCTCTCATCGAATTTTAATTAGTTTTTAGTATGAATTCAAAAATAAAACATTCATGATCTTTAGTTTTATTTACCTCTCTACCAAAACGATTTTCAAAGAAAAATTCAATGTATATAAGTGAAATCGAGTGAAATGAAGAAAAAAAAGAGATTAGTTGTGGTAAAAATTAAGTATACGATTTTCATTTTAAAGTGTGGAAATAACTTAATAACATGATGCATAACAAACTTTTCGAGGAATGAATTCGGGGTAGTGAAGTTCACATTACATAAGTTTAAAAAACTCATCGTATTGAAATTCGCTTCTCTTGATGAGAATGTAAAGTGTCCATTAAATTCGTTCAATTCACAACAAATTTTCATAAAAATTTATTATTGCAATTAAGATAACTCACTGGAATCTGAACAAAATATCAGCAGTTACCATTTTTCTATATTGAATATTCATTTCATAAATATGTACTTTACATTTTATTCAAAATGCTCTGATTATAATGGGAATTTTCGATTTTATATACTGAAGGCATTAAAATACTTATGGTTGACAATCATAGTTTATTGTTAAATCTAATGTATATATTTCAAGATAACAATTAGATCCATATATCGTAACGAATTAAACTGAAAATCGTTCTTCGCATGCGTATAAAGAATTGAAAAATTCTCTTGAGATTGCATAGATGGCGCCAATGACCATAATCCATTCATACAACCATATATTCAAAATCACTGTACATAATACACACTAACACACACATTCATGCAAATCAAACTCTTACAGCAACCTTTGATAGTATGTGGATTCATGACAAACACGTGTTGATTCGGTTGTTTTTACTAAACAATCAGCAGCTTCGTCACAAACCTGTATTTTCAATGATAAATATTTGGCATGTGTTTATAGTATGTTTTGCCGGTGAATAGTGCTGCATAACATGATGTTATACATTTTGCTGTTGTGAATATAAACTGGATAATTCGATGAGGATGTGATCAAATTACATATATTGTATATTTTGCTGTTTATTCTGGTGAATAAAATGTCACAATTTTATCCGTGCGGATTTATTGACATTGTTCTAAATCGTGACTATTATCACGTACGGAGATCAATCGATGTGAAAGGATTCCCGGACGAAAATCGAATTTTGAAATATTTTCCATTATAGTATCTTGTTAAAATACTAAAATACCATAGAAACGAATTCACCAAGGGCGAAATCACTGAAAAGTAATTTTCGTATTGTACAAAAATAATTGCAAAGTAATTGTAAGGCAAAAGTAATTGTAAAAAGTAAGTAATTGCATTTTTTTGGCTAGAAATTACATTTAGTAATTACTTTTTGTCTTACAATTACTTTGAAATTCTTTTGCAATTATTTTTTTACGAAAAATTACTTTCAAGTGTTTTCCCCCCTCGAATTTAATAAATACGTTGATAACCTTTGTGTACATTAACCTCTCACATCGCATTTTTATCTCTGAATTGAAAACAAGTAGTTTACGTAGGTTGCTCTTTATGTATCGGGAATTGGCAGCTGCACTAATGCTGCCAGATGTAAACCATTCTCATATTCCTAAATTTGGGGATTTTTCATGAACATTTCACTTTACAGGTTGAATTTTAGTTATATGGTGTGGCTACGGTGTCAAAAAAGCAATTTCGCGAAAAAAATTAAATTTTTGCTCAAGAATATTACTTATTATTCATTCAGGGTATAGGAAGTATCATGCCTTCACAACTGGTTTGCAGAATTCCATCATCATTGTTGGTCATTGCGCAAAGGTCCCCCGAAAACTGATGCCATCGAGAAACACACTGTTTACGGCGCCGAAATAACATAGGACGTTTCCATAAGTGGCGAATGCAAAACAAACATTAAAGATTCCATTATAAACTTTATCTCGGTGTGTTCTTTCTTCGTCGCTGGGGTCTTGACGTGTGTGGACAGAGAAACAAAATAAGAACAAGCATTAAAACGAAACGACGATAACGCTACAAATACATTTTGTTTGTATTTGACCTATACTGCAAGCAAAACACTCACTCTCATGATGTTTCAAATTTCATTGACACACTGATATGAGTTATTGTGAACCGAAAAACATACACAGTGCTGGAATGTGACGTTTATGCTGAGCTCACATTTGTGTATTATAATTATTCACATGGTGTTCTTGTTTGACGAGCCTTTGGAATACTTGCTTTTGATTTAAAGTTTCTTTAGTCTGATTGATATTGTTTTCTCGATCGGTAGTGCGTAATTTTTGCTCTCATTCCGTTCTTTTAACATATTTTAATTGTAATTGAATAATTATTTTTCATTAATCTCTTTTGTGTTATAAAATAAATTTTTTGTGCAGAAACAAAAAAAAAAAGATTAAGAAAAGATGACAAGCAAATCGATTTTGGTGATTGGATCCGGCGGTCGTGAGGATGCGATTTGTTGGAAACTCGCACAAAGTAATAAAATTGATAAATTGTTCGTGTTGCCAGGCAGTTTTCACATTGGAAATCGGCCAAAAGTTGAACTAGTGAAAGATATTTCGGTCAAAGATCATGGTGCAATTGTTAAATTTTGCCAAGATCACGGAATCAATTTGGTTGTTGTTGGACCAGAAGATCCATTGGCAGATGGCATCGGTGATTCGCTGTGTACAGCGAATATTAAATGTTTCGGACCCAATTCGGATGGTGCACGCATTGAATCGGACAAATCATGGTCAAAAGAATTCATGATTGCTGCCAAAATTCCAACCGCACGCTACGAAAGCTTCGACAATGTCGATGCAGCCAAATCATTCATTAAGAGGTAAATTATTTCAAATAATAAAAACATTCTATAAATGAATATTTTTTTTACTTAATTAACTTGAATATCGGCACTGATTTTATCAAAAAATAACATTTGCACATCATTCTATTTGTTACTAAAGACTAGTGAGGTTATCAGTGATTGATTCGTTTGAGCAGTTTTTTCTTGAGTTTCCTGATTTCAGGCCGCTGGAAAACGCAAACAATCGACGCATTTAATGGTATTGATGTAAATTCTCTCACAAGCGTGCTCCTTACAACACGAATATAAACGACGGCATGCATGCCTCTCATTCATTCGCATTGTCAAATACGACGATCGTTGCGTATACTCGTTATGTGCGGGCATGTCTGTGCGACTTTACATTTCGTATACATTGAGGTAGAAATATAAGACGTAATAAATATCCCTCATTATATACACATACATTCGCACCGGTTTACTTCAATCATTACGAATGTTCGCATCGATTGCTTGCGTTTTTCAGCACCCTGAATTCAGAAAACTCAACAGCAAAACGCTGCTGAGCAGTAAATATTCAATCACTGGCGGTTATCAATTGATTTTTTTTTTGTGTACTAGCAAACAAAACAAAATCCATGAAAAATACGGGATTATGTCAGCAATGTCTCTCACAAATAGAATTAAATGTTATTTGTTTCCCGAAATAAGAAAAAAAAAATAATCTTGTTGTTGATGCCTGAATTTGTTTACTCATTTTTATTATTATCATTGCGTGATTGATTGTATATGGTCAGCGCTTCATATGAGGCACTTGTCGTCAAAGCCAGTGGATTAGCAGCTGGAAAAGGAGTTGTTGTTGCCAATACTAAAGAAGAGGCTTGTGATGCAGTCGACGAAATTTTGGGCGATAAGAAATATGGTGCAGCTGGTAGTAAAATTGTTGTTGAAGAAAAACTTAGCGGCGAAGAAGTTTCGGTAAGTTTTATTTATTTCATAAATAATAAAATTGATTTTTGATTTGGGAAATGTACTTTTGATGTGTGAATGAAAGAAGAGGAAGAAATAACTGCTTGTTTTTATGTAATCAATCAGCTTTTGGCGTTTGTTGATGGTGATTCGGTGAAAGTGATGTTGCCGGCTCAAGATCACAAGCGATTGAGTGATGGTGATAATGGGCCCAACACCGGTGGCATGGGAGCCTATTGTAAATGTCCATTAATCAACGATGCTGACCTTGAATTTGCCCGACAAGAAATCATCGAAAGGGCATTGACCGAGTTCAAGAAACGTGGCATCAAATATTGTGGCGTTTTATATGCTGGTCTCATGTTAACCGAAAATGGACCACGAACACTTGAATTCAATTGTCGATTCGGTGATCCAGAAACTCAAGTCATTTTACCGCTACTCGAAACGGATCTGTACGATGTCGTCGAAGCTTGTTGCAATGGTCAATTGAACCGCATCGATTTGAAGTGGAAAACTGGTAAATCAGCTGTTGGTGTTGTTATGGCGAGCGAAGGATATCCAGATGCTCCAATCAATGGACGTAAAATTCTCGGTATGAATTTTATGAATGAAATATTTTATTGTGTTTTTGTATCTCTGTTCAATGTTGACCTTTTATTTTATGTATTATTTCATGTACACAGGTCTACCGAAAACGGACACTGAAAATCGTATTGTTTTCCACAGTGGAACAACAAACGATGGCACCGGCCAATATATAACAAAAGGCGGACGCGTTTTAATCAATGTGGCCATTGAAGATAATTTGTACAATGCTGCAGCTGAAGCAACAAAAGGCGTTCAAGAGATCCAATTCACTGGACGTCAATTTCGTTCGGATATCGCTCACAAAGCATTTAAAAAGTGAGTGAAAATTACCAATAATCATTGTATCGATTCAGTAATAATTTCATGACATCAATTAAAACAAATCATACATGTTCTGCCACATTTATAAGAAGAAAATTCAAATAAAAAGATGAAACCAAAAAAAAAAACTAAAATTATTTCTTTTTTTCGCATGTATTTTCGAATAGAGGTGCATTGTCATACAAAGACAGTGGCGTCGACATTGTTGCTGGTGACAATTTGGTACAGTTAATCAAGCCAATGTCACGTGAAACACTGCGCAAAGGTGTTGTTGGTGGCATTGGAGGATTCGGTGGTTTGTTTCGTGTAAATGAATTGCAATATCCCGTGTTGAATAGCGAACCATTGGCATATAAAGATCCAGTACTTGTTGAACGTACTTCGGGAGTCGGTGCCAAAATGGCAATGGCCATTGACTGTAGCATTTTCAATACCATAGGTTATGATTTGGTGGCAACGTGTGTCAATCAAGTGGTGTCGACGGGCGCACAGCCGTTTGCTTTTCTCGATTATGTCGCGTGCGGCAAATTATTTGTTCCAGTCGTTGCGAACATGGTGAAAGGTGTATCTGAAGCATGCAAAGCAGCAAATTGTTCACTTTTGGGCGGTGAAACCGCTGAAATGCCATCTCTATTCAAAATTGGTACATACGATTTAGTGGGATATTCGATTGGATGCGTTGAATATGGCAAAGAATTACCGCGTTACGATTTAATCAACGAAGGAGATTCCATCGTTGGATTCAAAGCAAATGGCCTACATTGCAGCGGTATCGATGTTGTCTATGACATTATGAAGGCACTGCATATTGATTACTTTACAGCCGCACCATTTTCAAGCGAAAATAGAACATACGGTAAAATTGATTTCTTGACCATTTCAAATTCGGATATTTTTTGAAATTGAATCGATATGAATTTATTTCTATTGCAGCTGAAGAATTTTTAAAACCATCTCGTGTGTATGTGCAACAAATTTTACCATTGATTACAAGTGGAAACATCAAATCGGCTGCTTATGTTACGGACACCGGTCTACAAGGAAGCATTGAAGCCATTTTATCAACTCAATATGCCACTGACATAAATGTATCATCATTGGATGTTCCATCGGTTTTCGGGTGGATTCATGCGAAAGCAAGTAACATCACACCACATATGTTTGCAAATAAATTCAATTTAGGCATCGGTTTGGTTGCCGTCGTTTCAAAGGAATGTTCGGCATGGAAATCTATTGATGGAGCTGTTGAAATCGGTTTGTATATCAATGGGTTATATTTTAAATTTGAATCATTTTCTCTCTAATAATAATAATTAAAAAAAACATTTCAATTGCAGGCAAAGTAACTTCATCTTCTCCTTCTGTCTCGGCTAGTAAACGTATAAATTTCTTGGGTTTATCAGAGACTCTAACAAAACTATCGTCAAAATTCAATGATTCGAAGCAAGCATGCAATTTGAAATTGACAACAAACTCAAATGCCCAACTGAAAACAGGCGTCGAAAAACTTTTGAGTGGTACAAATACCGACCATGTTTATGAGCATTTTGGTTCGAAGTTTGTACGCCTCAACCCGAACGGTAAAAAAATGTACAATGATCCCATTCTGGTAATCGGAGCTGATGGTGTCGGAACAAAATTAAAAATTGCTCAAACTATTGGTAAACATGATACAGTTGGTGTTGATTTGGTTGCTATGAGTGTAAACGATATTTTATGCAATGGAGCAAAACCGCTTACTTTTCTCGATTACTACGCATGCGATCGATTCAATGATCTGAAATCGTTAGATATTGTAAAAGGCATTGCCGATGGATGTGTGCTTGGTGAATGTGCTTTGGTCGGCGGTGATCCAATTGAAATACCACAAATATACACAACCACAGATGAATATGATTTGGCTGGTTTTGCAATGGGAGTAGTTGAAAATGGAAAATTATTGCCACGAGTCGATGAAATTGCCGACGGTGATTGTATAATCGCTCTGCCATCGAGTGGTGTGCATAGTAATGGTTTCAGTTTAGTGCATAAAGTATTGGCCAAAGCGAATGCAACATATAACGATGTAGCCCCGTTCAGTAATTGTAATCGAACATTTGGCGAAGAATTCTTAGCGCCGACCAAAATATACGTTGCTCCAATTGTACCATTGTTACTCGAAGGTAAAATAAAATCAATTGCTCATATTACGGGTGGTGGCTTGCTTGAAAATATCCCCCGAGTGTTGCCCAAACATTTGGCTGTTCATCTTGATGCGGATAAAATGTTTATTCCGCCGATTTTTGCTTGGCTCAGTGGAGAAGGTAACATCGAAAATACAGAACTTCAACGCACATTCAATTGTGGTATAGGACTCATTTTGGTTGTTAGTAAACAGCATGCACTTGAACTTGAATCTCGTTTGAAATTCAACCTAAATGCTAAAATTGTTGGCGTTGTAAAACAACGTAAAACCAACGAAGAGCATGTTGTGATTGACGACCACAAATTCACGAAAACTTTACAACGAACGAAAGACATTCTGTTGAAACCCAAAAAACGTGTTGGCGTTTTGATATCGGGTAACGGAAGCAATTTACAAGCACTTATCGATGCCACACGTAACACAAACTTTGGAATCAATGCTGAAATTGTTTTGGTTATTTCAAATAAATCCGAAGCATTTGGTTTGAAACGCGCCGAAAATGCAAACATTCCAAATAAAACGATTTCGCATTTGAGCTATCGTTCGTGCGCTCAACCGAGAGTAGAATTTGACCGTGCGTTGACGTCGGAATTGGAAAAGCATAGAGTCGATATCATTTGTTTGGCTGGATTTATGCGAATTTTATCGGAAGAATTTGTTCGCCATTGGAAAGGACGATTAATCAATATTCATCCATCACTTTTGCCCAAATATCCAGGTTTGGATGGACCGAAACAAGCAATCGAAGATAATCCACGTGACACAGTTAGCGGCTGCACCATTCATTTTGTTGACGAAGGCGTCGATACTGGCAAAATTATTTGGCAAGAAATTGTACCGATTTTTGATAATGATACGCTTGATGCGCTCACCGAACGCATTCACAAAGCTGAACATCATGCATTCCCACACGCTCTTCGTTTGCTTGCCAATGATTTGATAAAATTCTAAAAAAAGGTGAAAATTTTTGAAAATGACTGGATTATTGTTAAATTTTCTACTGTTTTAGTAAATAAAATCAAAGTTGAATCGAAATTGACACCAATATATACTTACTTAATATATTCCCACCCGAAATAGAAAAAAAATCGTTCTCACATCAAAACAACAAAAAAAAAACATTGTTCCCGTTCAAGCGCTCTAAATAGATTAAATACGGATCAGCAGCGGCAATGCATTTAAACGCAGTTAAAAGACCCTCTTATTATTTTGCGGTTAATACTGAAACTAGTTCCCACACACAGTTATTATGTTTACCATTCACACGTACACATTCATACACACATACAAACGCACTGATTCACTTAGCCTTTGCCACAATGTACACATTTATATTCATTTATGTCATTTATTTATGACGACACCAATTTTTATAAAATGACGCAAAAAAGGAGAGAAAAACCTGACGATTTGAGAATATATCAGCTTACACAGAATATATTACTTGGTATTTCATAAGTGGTTCATTTTTACTATTTCAGTAATCGTGTTTTTATTTTTATTTTTTCAATATTTTGGATTGTTAAGAAAGATTCACTGGTGGTAAGTCTTGTTGTTGTTTTTTGTTCATCACTTCTTTACAAAGAAACACGATTTATTTTTCAACAAATGAAACGTAAACTTCACTCAAAAAAAGAAATGAAATTTTGTCTTGAATTTTGCACTAATTTCCAATTTTCAAATATTCTCAAACAAAATACGTTTCCCATGGATTCCAATGCGTTTTCACAAGAGAAACAAAAAATAAATAAATAAAAATGTTATTCATGTCAAGTTGATTTTGCAAATCCCACACTTTTTATTCAACCGGTTCATTATTATTATCTTTTTTTATTAATAATATGATAATCACTTCATTCACCAAACAAAGTGCATAGAAAAGTTGGTGATTTCAAAAAATCATTGTGAGAATGGGTGAGCGCGAGCAATTGAGCGGGGTTGAAAAGTGGTATATAGTTGTTGTATAGACGTAGTACGAATAACATCAATTAACAAAAGCGCTTCGATATAAAAGTGAAAAAAATATAAATCGAAAGGGAAACGCAATGAATTGGTTCTGCCTCTTTGCCACTCTTTGCAACGTTCAGATTCATTTTGCTTGCTCTTTTCTCTCTCTTTATCTCTCTCTCTCCCTCTTTCTCTTTCTGACAATGAACACTCTTCGAATGTTTATGTGTACAGTCAAGGCTGAGTTACGACTTTGAAGTGAACTGCAACTTACAAAACTACATTGAATGTACTGTACGTAGCGAAGAGCTAGGCGAGGAGCTAACTCACCCTACTCAAAAAATACGCGTGGCATTCGTGTGTATGTGAACAACGGCAAAAATTCGTTCCCACGAATAGAACGGTATCGTCGGTGCGCCCCTAGTTTTACTGCATGGTGAATGTATGTTTTGTTTACAAGTCAATATGCTTACGATTACGAAGGGTATTTAATGTGTTCGATCAAATTGTCGGCGCAGTGTCTATTTTAATTGTTAAACATATGATTTGAACTATGAAGTATATGAAATGCGGAGTAGTATTTTTGTATTTAGTTTAGTCTCTGTTGAAATATGCCCGGTTTATTCGGGTGCTGTAAAACTATTCATTCGTCGATTTTAACGCGATTTTAGGTAATTAAACATTCGTCCGTTTCTTTCTCTCTTGCAAAAAAACCAATTTCGCTTCTCAATACATATTGACATTACCATGAGTAATGGGTGTGTATTTCGTATATTGGTGAGAGCCAATGTGACTTGGTAAAAGTTGTGGCTCATACTTTTACCCTCCTATATGCAATTGTCATGATTTTCCCACGAATATTCCTGTGAACACTTAGACGGTGACAGTGAGAAAGTAGCTCTCCGTGTGCCATTCGATCATTTGATAAAATAATATTTGTTATTGTTGAATCGGCGCGTGCGAAATAAATAAATACTTATTTCATCGAATGAATATGATATTCTTTACGTTTTCCATCAAGTTTTTTTTCGTTGCTTCTTTTATGTTTGATGGACGTTTTCTTTCAATTTGTTGTTGTCGCATCTATTTTAATTTTTATTACAATGTCTGCAGACGTTCGCTCTTGACGAGATTATGATAACTGTGTAGGAACAGCAGCAAACCTTCATGTTAACATGCGCATTGCGGAAAATTGTTAAGAATTCACTTGATGCTATTTCCTTGATCAGCCGATAATTATCGATAATTGTGTAACTTGATACGAGAACGACGTCAATTGATCCAATGCTCATTCGAAATTAATATAACAAAAGTATATTTTTATTAATTTATCTCGGAAAAGAATAAATCGGTACAAATCGTAGATTTCTGCAAGAGATTCTGAAAAGCAGCAACTGAAAAACGGCAACGATTTTTTTTATCCACTTTACTCATACTGATGATTTTTAAATGGATTATTTTCCTTGCAATTATTTAATAATTCTATCTTCGATTTACACTGCAATAAAACGAGTAGATATTTCAAGGAAAATTGTATTTAATTGAGGATAAGTTTCACAAAAATTCTATTTTGTCATTCTTAATGGGAAAATATTCCCATTCAAGGAAAATTTATTGTATTTATAACATTCTCAAGATACTTGTAGAAAAGTGAGCTGTCGCCGACGACAGAGATCATCATTAAGTGGTAATGGGTAGTCAACTCCGGGTCAAGGTAAAATAAAATTGTCTGCTCGATTTCAATAAAATGTTCAAAAATATCTGCAATTCGAAAAATTTAAATTGAATCAAAAAAGAATATCAGTTGGACTCATTCAATTTCAGCCACAATTTTAATCAAAATTATTTTTTTTTTAATTCGAGTAAAAAATCTTGCTGTGACACAAAATAATACACGTGACTCGAACAATAGCAAAAACATACATTCAAGCAATAAACAAACTACATGCAGCGATATCGATGTAAAAATACCACAAAAAATCTAATGAAATTGTCGTCTATAGATTTGACGAAGATCACAACTGAATGGCACTTCCTTAGTGCTATATGCATTCATAGCGCCTTTGTACGGCATTCATGCATCGCGTAAACATTAAACAATTAATATGAACAAATAGCAGACGAGTGTTAGTTGTATTGGTTTGTTCGTATGCAGTGTATGTTTGTCTGTGTTGTAGTGTGCGTGTGTGTGTTCTTTTGATCGGGCGATATGATTTCGATAGTTTTTAAATGGTGTTGAGGACAGTGGTAGGGATGACGTCACGCACTGCATGCGTTTGGCATACTCACTATTGCAGCCGAACGTCGTTCACACACGTGTATCAGTTCCTTTTCAGCATTTGTACTCGTAACACACATTTTTGTGTGCACTCCGTTCTTGCCGCAACAAAAAAAGACTTAGAAATTTTTTTCAATTTTCCAAATTTGTGATTTGATTTCATCAAATTTTCCAAAGTTCGTACAAAAGTGAACAAAATTGATTTGTTTTTCTTCCGTTACAAATAGCAAAAATCAACCAACGAAATTGAAGAAGTGAAGACGCATTTAAACAGAATTCTTGTGATAAATTAAAAAACTTTGGTGATTTTTTGGTGACGAAGTGTGAAAATCAAAGATAGTAGTAGACCAACTATATCTCCAATTAACGAACGGAAATTGAATTAAACGACAAAAATGGAACACCATCGTATATATAATAATGCGCCATTGCACTGGGGCTATTCGTCGACATCGCATGCAATGCATAATACTTGGGTTCCGCCCCCAAGTCGTGCCACTAAACGATCAATCTCCGAAAGTGATTGCGACGATAACTACTCAGAAACATCATCCAAAGAGTAAGTAGATCATTCAAATCGAATTTATGTTTGTTTTCTTCAAATAATAAAATTTTGAGTTTGGCTTGATTTTTTATTCGAAATTTTCTCGGTTTCTTTCCATTAAATAATGAAAAAAAAAAAACAATTTTAATCTAAATAATTGATTTTCATTTGCAGCACATCACCAAAAGGTGCGGACAGTTGTCAACAATTGACTCGTAAAAAGCGACGTGGTGTAATTGAGAAAAAGCGACGTGATCGAATTAATTCATCGTTGTCCGAACTAAAACGTCTCGTTCCATCGGCCTATGAGAAACAAGGAAGTTCCAAACTTGAAAAAGCAGAAATTCTTCAATTAACGGTAGATCATCTCAAAAATCTAAACGCAAAAGGTAAGAGACGTTCGAAAAACAAAAAAATGAAACTGAAAAGAAACGAATAAAGTTAAATTTAAATCAAGAAGGCAAAACAAAAAACTCAGACGTCTAAAATGTAAATTTGATTTATTTATAGGAATCGATTCAATGACATTTGATCCGCAACGATATGCAATGGATTATCATGTGATTGGTTTTCAAGAATGTGTGTCTGAGGTCGCGCGATATCTCATTGCTCACGAAGGCATGGATATTCAAAATCCATTGCGAATGCGTCTGTTGTCACATCTTCGATGCTTTGCTGCCCAACGTGAGCTATCAATAAAATCAGCGACACCAGCTGTCAATCAAAATTGGACGCCAGCTCCGCCAACATATCCATTGACACAAAATAGCTACAACAGTGCATTGGCACCACCACCGCCGCCACCACTTTTAACTCCACGATCGTTACAAACACCTACAACATCAACGGTTACATCGTCGATTTTGCCATCATCGGTGCCATCCAGTCCAGCAACAGCAATGTATTCAAGCAGTTATGCGTCATCGCCCCACATTAATTATCCATACGTTCCAAATTTGGCGCCGACCGGATCAAGCGATATTTTTGCCGAACCAAACACTCCAACAAGCACAGCTGGTGCCATCACATCGAATGAATCGCTTTCGCAAATGCAATCGCATCAACAACAGCAACAACAACAGCAGCAACAGCAACAACAGTATGTTCAACATCAAGATCAAAACGGCTCCACATACACCGAATTAT
The DNA here is from genome assembly GCF_009176525.2 of Contarinia nasturtii. NCBI lineage: Eukaryota > Metazoa > Arthropoda > Insecta > Diptera > Cecidomyiidae > Contarinia > Contarinia nasturtii. The sequence continues at coordinate 1,590,754 of NW_022200123.1, read as the reverse complement.
CGTCATCACAACGAAATGCTGTCGTTAGCATTGGCTATAGCAATCAATATAATCCAATGGCTGGGTTTGGTGCTCACACAACAAACGAACACGATGATCCACTATCATATAATGCAAATAACAAACCATACAGACCGTGGGGCCAAGAAATGGCCTATTAATTTTAAAACAGTGCATTCTGGTGAAGATTTTTTTTTTTTTTTGAAATTACATATGATCTCTATTTTTTATATAGAAATATTCTATTTTAAACGAAACGCACAACAAATAAGTCAAGTGAACATATTTATTGAGATTTTATACAACGAAACATTTATTTTACTATGGAAACATAATCTCCGTATATTTATATATTTTTCTACGAAAAAAAAACACGTTAAACGCCTAGTCATTTAGTCATGTAAGAAGTGTATATATAGAAATATTTTTGCGAAATTTGAATCCATAAAGCTAAATGTAGCTTTAACAAAGTCAAGGAGCCAATTGAATCAAGTAAATGACGATTATATATATTTATATATGCTTTAACAAAGCACACCTCATATACATATGAAATATTTATTTTCTACATATTAAGCGATTTTCGAGGAATGTTTTTTTTATATCTACTATTTATTTATCTTGGATTAGAATTTTAAATGGAATGAAAAGAAAGACGAAAAATAAAAAATTTACACATTCAACAAACCATTATTTTTCTATATAATTGCAATTATATGTATATCGTCGGCATATATCGACAATGAAAAGAATCTTTTTAAGACTATTTTGAAAATGCGTAAATTTCTTCTCTCAATTTCTCTCGATATAGGTTGTTTTTCCCCGAAAATGTGTTTCAAATACAATTCAAATGGAACAAATAAATTATATAAAACTTTGTACAAGTCAAATAGATTGAATGAATGTCGTCTGTGATTTTGCTGTGCCAGAACACGTAACACAGAGAGAGCTCAAAATTAGTGAAAGAATCCAAAAATTGCTTTCAAAACAAATAAAATAGTCTCGTTTTCTGTTAGTCTACAGATTATTTCTTTTGTGAATAGAAAAGCATTCACATTTCGATTTAGATCACGTCTTCAAAGCCTTCTGTATCAACTGAAAATAAAATGTCTTACATACGTAAGATGAACTTTTCCGCACTGTGATCCACAAAATTCATTTATAACTTATCTTTTACTTGAGTTTGAACTCACGAAAAACTGAATCTGACATTAGTTTTGCGATACACATAATTTTTGACACACTTTTTATATAAAAATTACTTAAAATGGGAATTTTGGAATGGGATCAATCCTTGCATGACGACGTGAAACTTGACACAGGGTATTTTTTCACAAAAAGCCAACATTCTGGAAGTTTGAAAATATTTCAATACAATTTAGGGGTACTTCCCATACAAAATTTTCGTTTTTGGGTGAAAAATCCAAAATTTTGTTCGGAAGGTACCCCTAATATGTATTGAAATGTCTTCAAACTCTCAGAATATTATTTTTGTGTGATAAAAATAACCTGCGCAAAGTTTCAGGTCATTACGATATCATACAGGCATGGCTTCCATACAAAAATCCAATTTTTTTGAAATATTTGTATGAAAGGTGTGTCGAAATATATTTGTATCGCAAAACTTATGTCATATTCGGTTTTCTCGTACCCAAAAACCCCCCAATACATATTTTTGGATGTTTAAGAATACATTAAATATCACTTTTGGGGGGAAAATTGAATTTTTCCCATGGATGGCCATGGGCATCACACCAGACATGACACGTTACTCTATCAACCAAAGTCGCTCAAAATCTAATGGTTTCTATTCCTCGGCACCCCCAATCATCCTGTGAAGTCAGATTTTGAATTACTTTTCTGGTTTGAAAGTTATCGTGTTAACAAATTTTTGCGTACAGCGTACAGCGTACAGCGTACAGGGTACCACGCACATACATCCGGACATCGGGAAAACGCTAGATTCGTGTTCCCTGGGTCCTAAAAAACCCAGAAAACATGTTTTTTGAGGGTGTTCATTTTTCGACCGATTCCAATACTTTACCTTACACACTAGGTGTGTGCGGAAAATCAAAAGTATAACATGAGTTAATGATTATTTTCGCACAAGTAAAGCGCCAACAAAAACCAAAATCGCTTTCAGTCCATTGCACTTTTATATTTAATTTTTTTTTCTCTTATCATTTACATGCACCAAACGTACTGCTGTTTATGAACGATGAATTTGCATCATTTTGTGGTTAATAATCACTTAAAGCACTTTATGGTATGTGATGCGTTTTTTTGTTTTGTTTTTTGTTAAATCGTTTGGGAATTTATAATATGATTTGGATGATGATGATGACGACGACCAATATTACGACCTTCAACTTCGACATTGTGCTGAACATTGTATGCAAAATAATTGTGTATGCACCTTTGTTAAATGTTGAAAATTCTTTGAATAATAAATGAACGGGATATTATTTTATCATATCATGCGAATCAATTGAAAATAACTGAGCCCGGCTAATAATAGACATTTCATTGCAAATTGGTAACAAAAGAAATGAAAGAAAAACGGAAAATGAAATGGATATTTCAGAGATACAACGCATACACACACAATGGTTGACAACGTACGTCTGAGCATGTGAGTACGAGCGCACAGCTTTCTCAGTCCATACACGAGTGTTGTGTGTTGAATGAAAACTCTTTGTAAATATTTCAGAAGGAACCATGTTGGTCTAGACCTTTGGCTTGGGTAAGCGTTATATGCATGTAATGCAACTGAACATTATATCGCGTGAGTTCACTTTGTTCAGCACCATTCTTTTTTCTTGTTGCTGTCATCAACACAGAACGAGAAATGGCTGCACGTTTTTCATTTTTATGCGTATTTAACAAAAGTCTTTTTAGCTCTTTATTGAATCGCGCCACTATTGATAGTGGACATTTGTTTGTGTCACCGCAAATACTTTCTCTTGGTTTATTTTATTTGAGAATTTTTTTTTCAATCAAAATAAAGCAGAAAAATGACAAAGATTGCACTTTATTGCAAATTTCTTCCATTTGTTGCGTGCGCTTTCTCCATTGTTGTTTTGCCTTTTCTATCATTCAATGGTCCGATATTTGATGACACCACCGCAGTAAATACCATCACTTTCTCTAATGAAAAATAATAATCTTTTGTTGAGATAAATTGCGCGCTATTGCGAAACATGAAAACAATGTTTTTTTTTTCCTTTGGGGCCAAAATGACAAATAAATTCATAAAGTTCAAATCTTGATTTACAGTTGAATGCTCGAAAGTGACAGCTTGAGTGCATCCATTGATTATGTCTCTTTTTTTGTGCAATGCCTACAAAAAATGTTCCATTTCGCTCCACCAAGTCAACTATTTTGTGGCATTGGAAAGGTTTGATATTTATCACACACACGAATTGAGAAACAAACCCACGCAAAGTCGAAAAAAATGATCATTTCACTTCATTCAATTTATGTGTGAGAAGATATCTGTGCAATATTAGACGATTTGAGTGGAATGCCCGGTGGCTGAATGGAATGCATATCAATATTACGAATGGTCGAATTCGTCTTGAATACTAACAATACAATCAGGCAAAAGGGTAGAAAAAATTCATGAATGGTTCTATGCATCGTTGCCATCATGGTTGCCACTGTCACAGTTCATTTGAATAATTCCACAAATCCTATTCGGTCAGCAAATTCGGAATAAATGAGGAACACTCATTTGAATGTGGGTATGAAAAACAATTTATATTATGTTGAAACCCTTGCGGTGAAGGGTCACGAACTCGATTTTCTCTATCTCTGTTTTGGCTGGGATTTTGTTGAAAAATTTAGCTCCATTCAAAATCTAATCAATTCCGGTTGCAAGATTGGTCAATTTACTCGGGAGGTGTTGTTTTCTCGTGCGAAAGTGCATTGATTGAGAATTCATGAGCAGCATGCGTAAAAGTCATCATCATTAAAGCATAATAGCATTTCGACAAATTGCTGACCAAATGAAAAGAAATTGTGAATAAAAAACGACGGCAACGTTCGACATCCAGCTCGAATATGACAAAATAAACAAAACGAAATGAAATACATCCTTTCACAGTGCTTAATGGAAATGAAGTGCTGTGCAATAACAGTATCAAGTATTTATCGTGTGAATGAAGCATGCATTCCAATTTTCAATGAGAGTTCTATTTTGCTGCTTTTCATTTTGTCCAACGCGTCTATTATTTTCATTGAATGAAAACTCATCCGGGGATTTGTATTTGTGTATTTCATCAATTGTGTATTCAGTGGACTTTAGGTTCGGTGAAAATAGCATCAAAGGAACGAATTCAAACGTGTAAGACATAAGATAGTTCGGATGTTTTGGTGTTTTTCATGTGCATCCTATAAATTGGTCATGAAACAGGATACTTTCATGGAAATCATGGTAGATAAAGAAGAAAAACAACGTCTGATTTATTGGTTAGCCGGAAATTTGGCAAAACAATAAGCTTTTATTCGGTGAGCATTTCTTGGAACATCCTTTGCCTTATTTTATTTCTTATCAAACATTTGGCCTTTTACGCTTTGTGCTTTTATTCTGGAATTTCTTTTTATGTGATAATAGATTTGTCACATAAAAAGCCCTGTGATTTATTGCACATCGAAAGCGAAGGCGACATTATGCGTGAAGTCATTTAGACACAATTTTCGTAATGTTTTTTCTATTGTTTTCGCTTGAACACCCGCCACCGCCATCGCCACCATCAACGGAGTGTCTGCATTAAAATGTTGCACACTGAAGCGTCAAACCGTGGCCCATTTTTTTTCGAAAGTTGAAATCCATTGAAGGAGCATTCTGGCATAAATGGGATTGTCTGTAACTTTCACTTAATATTACATGTTGTGGATCTAATTGTGTATCGTGCTTGCAAATGGCAAAAAGGGGGATTCGGTTGAAAGGCGGTTTTGTGTTATATTTCTGACGTTCAGTGACTCTTAACATTTTGTATTCCGACAGATCTGGGTCATCTGGCAAACAAAGAAAAGCATATTTCAACAAAAGTTATAATTAAATGATAACTACATGTACTGTGCATTCGCCAAAAGTGGACTTGATCTGTTTGCTTGCGTTCCACTTCATTCACTGGTTCTTGTCTATTGATCGCCATGTTGCGGTACAGTAAACAGTGAAGTGGAGGAGATGAAGATATATAGTTAAAAATGTAATCGGACAGGCTTATGCTCGCCCATTTGTCTTTGCAACATTCATTCGATAAAGTTCTTAAGTTGATTTGATTGTTTTCAAACTGAAATAACCGAATTTTCAACGAATGGCTCATCTCTTCGCCGGAATTGACTGAGTTTCAAGCTGAAAATTGATTCAGTTTATTCAGAAGTTTTCCGAATTCCAATATAAATCCGTGTTAATATTGATTTCGTTCTCTGCACCCACTTTATGTCGGCTTAATGTCGTTAAATATATCATCAAAACTTCCCATTTGTATGCATCGTTTATCTTTTTGGCCAAGTATTTTAATATTGTAAATTCAAGAGCATTCTTTCTCGTTTTCAACATTCATCAAAATGCGTGTTCCAGTATTTTACTTCATTTCAATTTTGAAAATGTACGTTTCATGAAATGAAATTACCATTTTTGAAGGAATGTGTTTGGTGGGCGCGTATCTCGTACAAAATTCATATATATTCATGCAATGAAAATAATTAATATTACAATAGATTCATTTTACATTCAAATGGCTGGTTGTTTTGTTGAATTTTCAAATGGAACTGTAATGGTGCATTTATTATTTTCCGAAGACTTCGGCATAACTTTTGACAAATGACTTAAACAGTTTCCCATTTTACCCATGCAATGATTTATTCACATGAAAGTGCGCCTCGATTTCGAAGCAATTATTTTCCAATGATAACACTTGGCAATAACTGCCAATTTCCATTGTTAATTAGTTAATTAGTTTTTCGTTCGAGCAAACGGATTTATAATGATGATGACGTTTCATTGCACTGATCAAACGACAACTTTTCAAATAAAGTATTAAGTATTACTGGGAGAGTTTCCAGCTCGAAGCTAATGAATAGGTTTACTGCAATGGCGAATTAGCGAGTACAAAATACTTTTTTCTTATTTACTGCAAAGACGTGCCTTGTGAAGTTAACAATTCACTGTTTTTCCGTTGACAATGCCTCATTCCTGTTATTTTTCTACAAGATGAAGCTTATAAATATCATTTTATGTTTTATGTTTTATGTTTTATGAGTCGCTATAAACACAGAACGTATCATTAGTATAGTGCGTACCAATTTAACTTGAAGAGTGCATCTATAAAACTCGACGAATAAGATACTTTTCACCATACTGTGGAAGTGATGTCACTTTCCTATACAAAATCACTACTGAACTTTGTTCAAGGTATTGGCCCTCTATCAATGTTTTTGGTATTAATTTACTAAGCAGTTGTCTGTGAACGATACAAACTCGTGTATTATTGGTTCGGAGAAAATTTGTTAGTGGTGCTGGCGTTGGAACAAAGAAATTCGTTTGCTTCCATCCTTTGCTTTTCACATTGGATTTTCTTCTTCTCTTCTTGTTCTACTGTGATTTTCCTCAATGCTCAATGGTAAGTATTTATCGCAATAAAGTGTTTATGTGTTCTTCGAAACACTGGAGTAAACTCTATCCAACTAAGAATCCAGTTTTATGCTGCGTAAAATCAATATTTTTGAATTGAATTTTATGGGATGTATCGGTGATGAAATAACAAATGGATTTAAAATAGTTTGCACCGAATCCACTTCGAGAGTTTGCTTAAAACTTGTGTGCAAGTTTTTGGCTGTTATTCATATTAAAACGAAGTTATGTAGATACATTTTTCATCGATTATTTAAAAACTTTGGTGCGTCTAATGAAACGCTTACCATGTGTTTGGTAAATATGAAAAATATCTCATCTCTTCCCAGTTTTGTTATTTTAAGAAAAGAAAACAGGAGAGAGAAAAAGTGGAAGAGGAAATATGTCGAATATGCAAAGTGAAACCTACGCATTAGATTTTCTTCACATTGAATTTTCCCACCATTGAAATATGGAATTTTCTATTGTGGAAATAGCGTGCCTTGAGGATTTAAAATTTGTTTACTTATTCACTTTCACAGGAAGAAACCATTTAAAATAGATTATTCATTCGATGCTTGCATATTGACTAAATGGGAATTTTTTTACCGAAACAAAATTAATTGGAAAATAGTCGGAGGCAAGAAAGAAACTTCTGTTATGAAAACAAATTATATGGCATGTGCACAAAATTAAGTCGATTTTGAATTAAACACAAAAATAACACGCACAGAACACAAGTAATCGAAAAAAGCTCTTCAAAGAATAAAGTTTGTTTGTAATTAAAATAAACTGTCGGCAGGAAATAAAGATAAATAAACTTTATTTCCAGGCAAGCATATGGAATTCCAGATTTTGAATATATGAGGGAAAATGCATGAAGAACGACATTTCTATATCATTAATGGCAGAGAATGGCAGAAAATGGTGCTCATTTCCGTGATGTATATAAAAATGGTTGAAACAGTGCGTAAACGGGTGCATACACTTACCCATTCTGTGAATAATCGTTATTTATCTCGAAAGTCAATCGCTTATTTGTCTAGAAAACAAGCTAAATAGCACAGAATATCATCGGAGTCAAGGAAGCGAATGTGGTATATAATTCATCCATTTTCGAATGTTACTACTTCATTGTTTTGCTCATTTTGAAATCAAGCAAATAAAACCATTTCAAATGGCAAAACAATCATCCTTGAGAAACAAGTACATGAGGATATATGTTGAAATGAAAACATTCATGAAGAAAATTGATGAGGCGCTGCGATAAATATAAATGGGTGTTTGTTGTTGATGCTGCACAAGCCGTGTCGTCGTGGTTGCATTTCGCCATCGTTGAGCATAAAATCGTTACAATATAAAGATGAAAGTGAATATACTTATAAAACTCCAATAAATCATGTACAAACTTCATCAGATTCAACAGTATGGATAACAAACAAAAGCGAGCACGTATTTGAAGCAAAAACGCTGCCTTTTTTCCACTGAATGTGATGAGTCTCAGATATATCATTGATAACATAATATCCGCGAGAAGAAATTTACCAATTGTTTTTTTTTTTCATCTAACAAGAACGAAAAACAAAAGAAAAACATCAACAACATTCCCGAACATGACTGTAATGGAATTTCTATGGAATTTCACTGTATGAAAACGCCTTTAGTTGAGTATACAGACACTATATATAAATTTGATTGCATTTCTGTCAGTGTGTGTGTCTTGATAAGAGTGATGGTGTCGCTGACGACGACGACAACGACGATGAAGGCAAATACTGTGCCATATTGCGAAGATAATGTCATTGCTTGCGCAAATTCAGGCAATAAATTTAATATGCTTGACGGTGGTTCGGTGTTGTATTTCGGTTGTAAAACATGAAACCTATGTTTAGTTTTTAAATGCAATGACCATTCCCTGTAAATTAAACACCAAATAATAGATGCATCGTTTGTACACAATCATTGAATGCAATTATGCAAACTGTTTGAACAGAGTCTTCGTTGCACTAGAATCGTATGGGAAAATTGGAGTTTGCAGTTGGCACCATTGTTTCGATCTTTCTTGATAACGTCATTCCATGACTGAGCATTGCCGAGACTGCATCATTCAATTCGATAAAATTGGTTTAAAAAAGGAAAATGTCATGCTGTCAATTTGCATGATTTCATTTTCAAATTTTTTTATTCATCCGGTGCGGCCCTCTTCTCGCTCTCTCTACTCTGGAGATTCATGTAAAATGGCTCTATCAATCATATTTTGATATATTGTATTCGGCTGAATCGATAACATTTATTCACATGAGTTGCACCAATATTTGCATCTATTTGAAATCGTCTTATCGCATGTATGCACATTTTCTTGGTTTCAATGCCATTCAACGAGTGCTGAAATGATGATAAAAGCTTTCGACAAACACTTTTTCACCAACAAAACATGCACATTGATTCAATATCGCATGAAAAGTCGAGATTCACCAGTCTAGACATACATTATCAAATGATTTAAATATCAACACTACATGCATGTATCCTCGTTACATTTAAATGAGGATTTTCCTATTTTATTTTCTGTGTGATTGGTGTATTTTATTCTTCATCAACTTGATGTCGTTGGGATTCTTGTTCTTCTATTCCTTCTGCACCCATGTATGAACTTTTTTATTTTCAAGAAAATTACCGAATGAAATTACTTTTACTTCATGGATCTCTTTTGCTTCGTGCTAGTAGCAAACTGTCTCCGCCCTTCGTTGTGCTTAAATAACTGTTTTCTTACATAAATGTACAAATAAAATTCGCAGAAGAAATTTATTGTTGCCACCAGTGCATTAAAAGTCACGTGTTTGTATACGTTACAACCAATGCACTATGGAACAAAGTTTAAATTGTAATTAGTGCATTTGTGACAAATGAGAAACACAGTTCTGCACTTTTTCCGATTTGTTTCTTCGTTAAGTTTGTGCCGTGGCACTTGTTTATATCGCATATAATTCCATCTCAACAATAAAAAATCGTTTAAAGAACACAATAAATGATTATCGCACGAACATAGCAGGTTTCTTTTTCCATCGTGTTATGAAATCTGCACAAAATCATGTTGGTTTTCTGTCATGCAGTTTCATAGGTAAAAACGGCAAGAGAAAATGCTCACGTTTAATCTTTTCATGGAAGGAATTTTTTTTTGAAGGAATCATTTCATGACATTTGTTATCATAATGTGCTTACGAAAAAATCTCACAAATTTAATCGGGTATATGATTTTTGTGCTGCGGTTGATGTAGTCTTTCATGTAACAAGTTGAAAATGTTTCTTTTTATTTCAATCGGATTTTTTTTCGGTTAGAAATGTTGTGCAACTCGAATTCCAGCGTATGTTCTCAAAGGTTTGTAAGATGGAAAATAATGTCTTTCATTTGCAACGGAAAATGTCACTATTCATTTATGAATTCAAATCAAGATTGTTGGCATGAAACTACCGTCAGACGATATAAATTATGACTTTCTGCAAAAATCATCAAACCAGAAAATGTTCATTTCAAGTAGAATTGATGAAAAGCGGGTTGTCTCCAGCATTTCTGACACATTTTCATCGTAATGATAATAACAACGCAGAACGATTCCAAAGAAAAGAATAATTTCTTTTTCAATTTGTAACTTGCCGAGTGCTTACTGAGCGATAAACACTGTCACCGGAAGTTTTGTGAAATTATTTTTATTGCATGCAAATGGGAAAATCAAAGTAAAACACACAAGACCATTATAAAACGCGAATAAGAAGGTATTTGTTTTCAGCCACAGATATTTGGTGAAATAAAGGATAATGCGCATATAACGACGAGCAAAGTTTTTTGTTTTAATATACACAGAGCTAATACCGAGTAATATGTACAGTTTTTTACGGTATTTTTTTTCTTTTATTTTTTTTTAAATTCAAAATGACTATTTTCAATATATAATATGAAAGGTCAGTTACTATAATTTTTTACTGTGGAGCGCTACAGATATTTTTCTATTGATCAGTCCACAGTGAAAACTCTAGATATTACTCGATTTTAGCTCTGTGTGTAAGAAAGCAAAAACTTTTTTTTGTGTCATGTACAGACTCTCAAGTCCCAATACGGCATTTTCACGCCTATTTTGTGCAGTGATTTACGCTCGAATATTCTTGTACAGCGATGCAATTTTGCAGAAGAAGACAAGACACAAATCGAAAATGTGCTGCAACGTACAAACTTTGGTTTGAGAAAAAAAAACTTGGAACACAAACCTTCCCACATGTTATGCCATTTTCATTTTCTATAAGGAACGATTTTCAATTACATGCATCGCCAGAGGAGAATTTCGATTAGCATGCAGATGCATTGGTTGCATATAAAGGACTGCATGATTTTGCAGAATAAAAATATTTGATTGAAATTTAGTTAAATACACTGACTTATATGGTAATAAGAAATACTTCCATCGAAACTGATACTATCACAGCTGCTGAAGCGCAGAAAATGAGACAGTGAAATTCATTTCAGTAAGCAATATTGATATTCGAGACGTGAACTCCATTCACAGCCACTAGAATTGTATATCATGAATTTTTCTTCTGTTTCGCCAAATCAGTTTTATAGGGTGCAACGATTTTTATTAAAAATTATCTAGGATATGATAGAATGACAATTTTGGTCTATTTTTTTTTTGTAATCATCGATTCTTGACAAAAGTACATCCAAAAATAAGCCGAAGCATCAACCTTTTCGAGATCACCACGTCAAACAAAGAATGATTATTTTCGATAAGAAAAAAGACTTATGGATTATACCTACCTTCATTCAAAAATGTGATGCACCTTAATAATAATTTATTCAAAATATCTTTTTATTTTTCTTTGGAAATGTCACACTGTATGAAAAAAAGAAACGTTTGCTAGCAGTCGACATTGCTAATAATAAAATCTGAAAATAGAGATCTATTTGAAATGATGTCAGTTTCTAAGACTTACTGGTTTATTCCAAACCAGAGTTTATGTTAACCGCGACAGAAAGCTCTCCGAATCTACAGCAAGCGAAGATACTAATATAAAATGGAAAGAAAGCATATTCTGATGTCTCGGTGGAAAAATAAAGTGCAAGTGAAAATGTGACCAAAAGCTAATGCAATTGTGTATCACTGTCAATGAAGCAATACAACATGGTGTTTCATTTATAACTACATGCTTGCTTTTATTTTCTCGTCTCTCTTCTCTCACCACATTTGAACCACAAAAAATGTCTCTATCTGCGATATTATCAGAAAAAATTCATTCATGTGTCGGAACATGAGAATGCTGCTTTGCGAATTTTATCTACAAAATGAGCAAAAAAAAACACCATCGCAAAAAAATCCATTCGTGTGTAGTGAAAAAGAAACCCAAATAGAGAACTATCCAGTAATTTCATCGTATCTTTTTTATATTTTGATTTCCATCGAAAATACGCGGGGATTTTTTTATTTCACTTCTCCTTTTTTTACTCCATAAAAGTTTCAGACATTGTTTTGATACCCTGCGCAACTTATCTGATATGCCAGCGTGGTAAAAAAAGTGAGATTGACATTAACTGAATTAGCTTATTATCCGAATAGAGTTTATGTTTCAAAAGATTTATCGGGTGGTACGCATCGTGCGTCGAGATCTTTACGTACATTCCTGTCGAAATTTACTGAATTGACGGATTTTCTGACTATAAAAAAATGCACACCAATACCAATCAATGTATTATCACTGCAAGATCACTGCAAGTGGATAATATTTTATTGCAACAAATAAAACTCTTTTTTATCGCAAAGTAAATTTGGTCAATTCAATCTGTCTTCATGTTCCTTTTAAATGAGCGACAATTAATTAGACTGTCAGTCGAATGGAATTCGCAGACATAGATAGCATGGTTGGACTTATGTTATTCAGTTTATGTCGTCATTTTTGACCATCCGAAAGTTCATAAGCGTTTATTTTTCTACTTGTTTAGTTAATTCATGCAAATTTCGCTCAACGCTATAAATCCCTCGGTTAAAACATTGTTCATAAATTGCATGATTAAATTCAACTTCATGCACTTATAATTTCGTTTTGGTGCAGGCGATGAAAAAGAGATAGAATGAGGGAGAGAGCGTGTTTGATATGATAAACTCTAAATTACTTCACATTCAATTTCAGTTCGGTTCGTCAAAATTTAGATGCCATCAAATGTGAGTCTTTTTTCTGCCATAAATTCAACTCGGTTCGGTTATTTTAATTCCAATTTCCTTCGTTATCATGATACAGTGAATTGCAGATTCGATTAAATTTTCCATTTGCCAATGCAAAGAAACGAAGCGTATGAGTGTTGATGTGTTTGCGCCCCTGTTTCAAAGTAAATATTTTCTATCTTCTGATCGTCGATAAGTGCCTTGTAAATGCAATGGCGTACGCTTAATAAATGTGTTAAAAGATGCTCTATAATTCTTGAGTCTTCATCATAAGCCAATGTGAACCGACTGAATAAATCTTGTATGCATCATGCAAGCTGCAATAAATCCTTGGTGCGTTTAATTAACTTTTTTTTCTTCAATGAAGCTGTTACACTGCATGCACAAATAGAGTTGAACATAAAACAAATTTACGAGAAAGTTTTTTTTTCCACCGCTTTAAGTGTTTTCAGTTATTCTACTTGAAAAACAAAAGAAAAACTCCACTCTCGCATCGACCCACTCACAGCAAACATTTCAAAAGCGCATCAAATGCATTTGACTTTCTTCTTCATTCGCGTAAATGTTAAAACGTGGGTTATGTTATTTGCTTCAGGTGGCATTTTCTGGCATTATCTCTAGTTGCACTTGAATCCGACATTATATTATTATTCCATAAACAGTGAACGAGATGCAAGTTCAGTCGATTTTCCAAATGCATCCCACTGTTGAAAATAAAAGAGCTTGTCAACTTCATGCATGTAGAAATATACATGCCGTAAAAAGCATCCATCCCACATACTTTGTGAGCGAGTGTATCAAAGATGAAGTCGTGACGATGTTTTTCCCGGTGTATAAATCATTAAAAGCACACAAAAAAAAGAAACTGTATCCAATGCTCATTATCATTCGTTTCATTCAACGTAAGTAACATAAAACTAGGTTTTTAGTTCATTCACGCGAACACTGTTTCTTCACATTTTATCTGTATCTTCTATGCTGTTTGGTATTGTAATCGGAACGATCTAAATCGCACCATCACGAACATTTTATCATGAAATGTGAACACATTTAATGTTTTATACTACGGTTTTTTTTATTCGAATCGTTTTGTGATAGGATCAACGTGAATTTCTGTTTTGTTATCATTGAGTTGAATTTGAAGTGAAATTTTCACATGAAAACTTCCGCTGTCTGTGTCTTTGTGTGATTCATTGCGATTGAGTGGTATAAATTGAGTGTGAGTGTTTCTTTTTTTGTCTTTCGCGTCTCAAGCGTATTTGTCTCATGAATCCGGTTCCATTTTCTCGTTCGCTTATAAATTATGTACGATTCATTTGAAAATTTATTCATGTGTTTAGTGGAAATTGCCTTGCCATTCGGGTGTTTCGCAAGGGAATTTGGGCGCCAAGTGCAGTCGCCATCCATGAAATCGCAATGCGATGCAAATAACAGATAAAAAACAAGCCGAACCGAATAAAAATAAACATACCCAAATAGATGGAACAATATATAGATAGATGAAAACCAAATACCAAATACATAAATGCAAATCAGGCTGAAACTAGGCTACCATTCATTTGAAAGCAAATCGAGTAATACACATGTTGCAAAATAATTCATCCCGAAGCGATCACCATTTCCGCTTTTGTGTGCTCCATCACAGCTTTTAATTCGTTTCGCATGTTAAAGACTTTATTGCATCTGTCGTGATAGAATCGGTTTTGTGTTTTATTTTTGGCAAGTATATTACACAAATAAAGCAGCCTCTCGTGGTTATCTGGTGTGTCAAGCAACCAATGAAATATCATATTCAAATTATGAGACACAATAACGACTACGGAAATTGTTTGAGGGGGGAGCGAGCGAATGTCTTACCAATGTTCGGCTACGATGGGCCAACGTGTTAACGATGTGTTCCGGACGATATTTTATGTGACATCATTTGAACCAGCCGACTAACTAGTGGTCGATGTTAAATCCAAAGAAATCCAACCATTTTGATTAAAAACAATGAAATCCAGCTTTAGATTAAAACTCGGAAATTATATATGAACATTTTGAGTTAGCATGCGGAGCGAGGCGTAAAAGCTCCGCAATTCAAATGGTTTTTATTTTTATTTGTGGGCTGATTTTCGTGATTATTCAACATATTTTGGCAAATAAAAGACAATCGCTTGATTTACGCGACGTAAATTTTTCGTCATCGAAATGTATGCGGTCATACAACGTTTAATTTTTGTGGCGGCATCATAAATTCAGCCGCTATTAAAGAGAGTCCGTGCACTAAAGTACACATTGTATGTTTTTTTAAATTCGCCCGACACCGAACAAGTTTCTTTTGTACAAGTTGTTTGTTAAAAAGCCATCCATATGTATTTCCAAGCGACACTCCAACGATATGAACACATCATATGCAAACATTCAACGGAAAGTGCAAAAGAAAAAGAATATATTCTTCCGTCTTTCATCTCTCAGTTCAGAATTTATCTGCTTGTACAGAAGCTTTATTAAAGTATGTGCGGCACGTCGCCATCCTCGCACAAAGAGAGAGAGAGAGAGAGAGACACACACAAGTGATTTATAGTTTGAGCATTTTAGCTTCCCCTAAAGCAGAAACGCGCTCTCGTTGCACGCTTCTTCAATGGAATTCGGGATGAAAGATGCGGATTATTCTAACACCATATTTTCAATGCGTCACATTCATATACGAATGCTTGATTTTTTTTCTTCTTTTCATTCCACTGTGCAGCTGCGATATTAAAGTAATATGTCTTGAAAGTTGTCAAATGTAATAAAAAAAACAGCGAGCAATAAAAACAACGCAGCCAAGATGATGGACTATAATTCCAAATTAGATCAAATAATATCCATTCATTTGTAAATAATTATCATTCTGAGTATAATGAAAGAAATTACTTTGGCACAACGAGTTTACATGCATTTGATACGGTTCTGTTCTAGGGGGATTCCGCGCTCTTAAATATGAATAAATATGAACAAATTCGGGGGATTTCAACAAATTCAAGAGATGTTAACACAACTTTACATTTTTTGGGAGAAATTTTGAGATTTTCTGAACTGCAATACCGACAATGTTGAACTTGACAAGAACAGGGAATGAAGAAGTGGTGAATTATTATGACAGCTTCTAAGCTGTCACAATAATTCACCTATTATAAATATTTTAATGTCGCTAATGCAGTTGCTGACAGTCTGCAGCGCCAAAAATTCACCACCATTCATTATTATCTCATATTCACCCATATTCTAAAAATGTCAAAATATTCGACAAAATTTGGAATATCCTACATGGTGGATATCGGTGAATACTTACGGATATTGTCAGATACGGTGAGATATTTGAATTTTTATGAGATTTTAAGAATGGAGTTGAATTTTGGTACATAAATACGCGCGGAATGCCCCTAGGTTCTGTTTTTCGTCCAATAATTTCATTTTCACGTAATTCTGCTGTCTTTCATCGTACAATAAACTTAAGTACTTTCTAATTAAATTCATTTCCGGTGCAAATGTATTTGATGCGAAGCTTATCTATCAATCAAATGCCAATAATATTATTAAGGTCTTTACCTTTAACTGACAACATAATCCAGTATAAATAGTTTTATTAACCTGACGAATGGTGCTGCAGCACATCGAACACAATCCAATTTGCAAATAAAGCTGAAAACATTTGTTCGAAACTTTCACTCGTACAATCAAATGAATCGTTCTTGGAACTAAACGTTACGTGAATAGACAAATTTCGATTTCTTTTTTATTATTAAATTAAATCGAATCAATTTGATTGCTCCTTTCTACAATCTTTTTCACTTTGATCCAAATTCAATATATGCATATTTGTGCGCCGAGTCCTTTGACTGACTGACGGTGCTTTGTTCGATCCCACGAAATACAAGTGGAAACTCACAAAATACTTGGAAGTGAACATTCGGAGAAGACAATCAACAAAATGCTCTGTGGTAATGTCGATGCAGACATTGCTTTTTCTATTCAATTCATAATAAATGTGAAGTAAGTTTTCAAATACTTTCTTGTCTGCAGTTGCAATAAGATGGTATATTCGTTCACATTTCATTTTGGATGCTTTTTGAGTATAAATGAGTTTTGCGGTTGAATTCATTGATTTAGCTGGAAAATTCTTGTGAATGTTGCACCTGTGATTGAAGCAATTTTCCAAGACCAAAGCCGCTTAACAAAAATAAAAAAAAATCCTTATAACTTATGGTGACAAAAGAAACCTGCCGAAAAGTTCGTAGGACAAAATGGAACGATGTTATTTTTCTGTTCACACACAGAGAGACATTCATCCGAATGTTGAGTCTTATTTGAAAAGTTCTTTTCAGCAGCGTGAATTGTTCGCCGTTGTTATGGTTCCAGTTTTTAACTTTGACTAATTTCTAATATTCTTTATTCCTTTGAGTATTGCTTTCTGCATGGATTGTTTTCTGGAATTTACAAAGTTTTATTTAGGGTTGTGAAAACGAACCAAAAAAAGGGATCGACTACAATTTAAAATGATTGTGTTCAATCGATTGAAAAAAAATCTGGCGAAAAATGTGTTAGCACGCTGAAGTACATTGATTGGGAAAATTTGATTTGAAACACTAATTCGACGGAAATTTTTGTTGAAATGGCAAACCAGTGTATACCTGTTTTCTGACAGAACGGAAATGAATCGTCAAAGATATCAACACCTCACCGTCACATAATCCGAAATTATTACTGTTATTATTCATCTCAAGCCATTGATGATGTGTACGAAGAAATAAAATACGACGGAATTTTCCTGGGCACAACAAGGCCTGCTACTGAATATCTATATGAAGCCCATCGCTCGTTCTATCCAATATTGCTATCAATCAATCAAAATCAGTACGGCACTTCATCAGTTGGTGCCACTGCTGTCAGGCAATTCAGTACATCGGCATTTTGGGCGAAAATACTCATTATCACATATGGGATCTGCGCACTGATGGCACACGTTTCGGAATGCCATATAAGACTGTATTAAGCACTAGTAAGTACCAACTTGAATTAAATGCAGATAAACAAAAATATATAGTACATGCGGGATATAATTCGAAGCCAGCACGCTTGAGATGAAAATAAGTGTTCTATTAGATTTTGTGCATCATATGTCCACGCACTCTTATGTCATGAATAACTATACATCATTATCATTTTTGCAACTTCAACATTCATTTTTACGGTCATTTCTCATTTGGTGCGCAGTTTTTTTTCGTCGTTCTTTTTAAATAATTTTACACCGAAACAAACCATTTTCCTTACAAACTTCCGCAAATTTCTTCTTCTTCATTTTTTACTGCTCAATTCAACATAAAATCGACTGTTTTTTATTGACATTTTTCGGATAGGTTCAACCACATGAAACTTTGGACGTCAATGAACTTCGTGAAAGAAAAATCAAATAACTTTGATTATATTTTATGCTTCATTCGTTTTACAAATTCAATATGATACTTTCATTCATTTTCTGTTCTCTTTTTATTTCTCGCTCTCTACTTCTCATATGACATCGGATCATATTGAATTTCCGATGCTGCGTGCGAATGTTGCGCTAGGCGAGTGTGCTTTTTGAATTCTGAAGATGTATTACTATCTTCTGTGCAAGACGCAATTCATTTTTGCTGAGAAAACAATAAATTCGATTAGCTCGACGATTCTTCGAGAAGTCGAAAAATATTTTCATTCGATTATTTTGGTTATTTGTTTCTTCGGTTGTTCATTCCGTTTGATTCGATATAAACTGCGTTGCTTAAAGTACATCGGCATTTTCAAATTAGCGTCAATATTAAAATCGATGATTCAACACTGTGATTACAATTTTTTTCTACCTTACCTTCGAAAACGAATAAATATCCGGAAACACCGATTACAAAATGTAAAATAAAGCGGGGCAATAATCCAATCATTATCTTCCTTTCGGCTGTAATTTTTTTTCGTTTAAGAAGATGATGGCTGTTTGTTTCCTACATGTCGGATAAGTAGCTTAAATGTCGTGGAAAATTCGATGCTTTCCACTTGATTGAAATAGGATCGATATGTTTTATTCCTCATTTGCTTAATGGCCCATTTGAAATCAGATACTCATCTATTGTTAATCCGCACCAACAAAATACCAGCTAATTACAACATATAAATTGTCCATCTTTGTGTCAGTACCTAATCCATCGGAGAATTTGTTGATGTTAGTCCAAAGGTCATTTTTGTATGAAATAGAACGAATGTGTTTTTTTATCTGTCTATTTTCGGAACGCCGTTGAAAGTTTGAAACTCGGAACATTTTCGACTTTCATATCTTTTTAATTCATCGCGATTTCTCATTTATCATCATTCTAATGACAAACATCTATTTTTCATTATTACACACAGAAAAGCTACATTTTGATGTCATGTGTCCTAATTTTGTTTTCGTTTTCTCGACATCTTTCATTCTTCATTTTGTTGATACTGAGATTAGCTTGGTGGTCGATCCAATCATAAAGGTTCTAGTATGATGCAGGGTTCCTGACAATGCGGAAATGAAAAATGGATGTGTTACCACGCACCGCAAAATAAAACCTTTTCCCAATTTCAATATTTTCCCATGCATATTTTTTTTCACATGGTAGTCCGAACCGAATTTTAAGATTTTAATGAAAATTGCTAATTGCAGTGTGAGGAATGGCGTTCACAGGTCTGCAAAATGAAAAACCGTTCGAAAAAATTCTTGAGTGAAAATGGCGTTGCGATAGCGATAAACACATACTTATTAAAGAATTTAATCCGTATTACACTCATGTTATTAGTACTGCCATTGAACAAATTCCACATCACATGGTACAGCACTATTTCTTATAGTGAGCCAATTAAATGAAGGAAAATTGAGAGATAATTTGTTGAAACATTTTGAAATCTCGTCATTTCTCTGAAATAATGAAAAAGTATAAACTATTTGTCAAGTTGAGCTCAACTGGCACGAGTCAGCTTGATTACTTACCTTCGAAACTGTTGAACAGGTTGGATGCTATTGTATTTTCATATCATATCATTTTCTCATGAATAAGAATTCGTGAATTAACAAAAAAAAAAATAAGAGTATTTTGTAAGTGCACTTCTCGTTTTCTGGCGAAAAGACATGTTGTACTGTTACGCTGACAATATGAATATAAATGAAATTAAATAGCAGATGTCGTCATTGTGTTTGCTAGTGAAGTGAAAACACAGCATTTGACGTACAATTTTACATTTTCTTCGAAAATTATGAATATAATCCGCTCAAAATCACACTCTCTGCCGAGTTGAATGTCGTTTGACTCAAAGTCTTGGCGCACATAACCCGCAGCAAATGTAAATATCAAGTGGCATTTTTTAAAAGAAGTTTTTCTTCGGTACAGTTTATGATTTTTCGGATGTCATTTCAAGTTTGAACACAGAGACAGGCGACGTCATTGAAAGTGGAAAAATGACCACACTCGAGCTGAAGTGGTTGTGAGTGAATGGCACTAAAATATTAAATGCGAACGAACGAAAACGAATTTCTTTTTTGTTCATTCATTGTTTAATGTAGTCGGAAATGAAAATGGCATAGTGTGCGGGTTATAAAACAGTTCTCTTTTGGCGTGTATGTGTGCGTTTATATTTGTACAACTGAGTCGCAGCATACAAAAAGGAAGCAGAATATCTCGGACATTCAATTAATCCAAATAAAAAAATATGTGCCGCCGTGTTCCCTTTTACATTTTCTCTTCGTTCTTTCGATGTTTTCTTTTTCCTCTATGGCATCGGATACGATTTTTTTTGGTATTATAATAAAATGCTTGAATGAATTTTATTTCTTGAGTAACAACATACATATACAATATTTTTGTTGAATTTATTTGCATTCCATTTTGATCGTGTACATATTTGCAAATGAGAAAAAGTTCTTTCGACATTTCCACTTTAGATGTTTTTTTCTATTTCTCACTCGCACTTCAACTTAAACACATCTCTATACATAACGCTACTCTTTGCACAACCACCTTTTTGATTCCTTTTTTCTCTTTTCATATTTGACGTGATATTTTTTTTTTACTTTTTCAAATATTAAACTGGATATTTATTTTTGTTAATTGCGGACCATTCAGACGGATTAAAAACATCTATATTTAGATTTGAGCTTTTTTAAAATGTGTGCTTTTTTTGTTTCAAAATTCTGTCAATGTAATATCTATGTCAATTGTAAGCTATGTTTTTTTAAAAGTTAAATGTTTTGAGTGAGTCTTTAAAACGCTTAATAATTCGGTTGGTTTTTATTTTCATTTGTTTGGCCTATCAAATTTTACAACAAACACGAAAGACGAAACATTTATGAATTTATTAGATGCTAAACATTTATAAGGATTGATAAATTTGTTTAGTTTGTGAATGCTGTTGAATACATATCGGGCGACATGGAACTATTGTTATGGAACTGTGACGGAATTGCATTATTTGGAAAGCATTTTATGCATTCACATCACATCAAAGTTTTCTTGCTCATTTAAATTCAATGTCTTGTTTTAAAAACACACGCGTATGTGTGTGCGCGCGCGCCTTTTTATTTCACAATTGTTCAAAGGGTATAAAATGTGTGAAGATTAATGGTTTCGATTGTAACATCTGTGACTACGAATTGGCACCATCTTGATGGAGCCGTTGAATGTTAAGTTATGATAAAGAACAAAAGAGTCATTCTTTTATTTTCTATTCCGTTAGAGGTGGGTTTAATATTAACAAGAACCATTCTCGGAAAAGGAATGGACTTTTTTCTCTTTGTTATTATTTATTTTATGCTTCAACATCATTTGATCTATAATTTCAAAGGATTTCTCTAAAAAAAAATTCTTCATATAGGTACTCAACGATTTGAGCAAATACTTCCTTTGCAAACAAGTTTCAACCAGATTTACAATTGAATTTCTTTCTTTTGTTGTGTGCAAACATAGACAAAAATTCCATCAAATTGAAACTTGAAATGTATGCCGGTTCGATTAAACGTCTATGTTACATTGTTTTTCTAAATAAAATTGATATCAGAGCTCTTTATGTCCGCTTTTATCTAAATAATCTAAACCTTTTCATAAAAAGGTTGTCACGTTTTCTTACATAGCATAAATTATCTTTGGTAAAATATGTGTTTTTAAAATCTCTTTTTCACATAACATTTGAATTTGGAAAACGAAAAATTAAAACAAGTGATTTATTCTAGAAAATCGTGAACTTATCAAAACGTCTAATCAATCAAAAAACAGAAACATTATTCCATGGTATCTTTCGATCGGTCATCGGTATCGTCCTAACATTTACTCTCATTTCATCGAAATTTTGCTCATTTACCAAATTAAATCATGTTGAGTCACGATTTACAAATTACTTCTAATTTAAGTGTATCTAGAATATTAATTATAGTATATCATTTCATGTTGACTATGATTTTTATATGAAAATTGAAGTCTTTATTCGTAGGGATGCTACTATGAGGCCCATGAGAAAATGACATGATATCAATGTGAAATTTAGTGGAAAAGAGAGAGTAGCTATCCAATGTAATACACATTCAATTAGCAACACATTTAATTGATACTGGTTGTTGTATTCGATAAATACTATCATGTCTCTCTCACTCTTTATCTCTCGTTATATATAATAATAATATTATTTCTCGTCCATATTGAGCATGGAACGTTTACCGTGCACATCATTTTGATATAATATTATTTTCCATGGGTGATTTAATGTTTGTTATCGTTTTATTTCTATTTTATTCAAATTCAATCAAATGCATCAATAATTGACGATGTTTACAGTAAATCCGATGTGATGTTACCGTTTTTATCGCCGAGCTTTGTAATTTCCGTGGTGCGTGAGATATCGCGGGCTGGATAATAAACGCACGGATCCTGTGTCGGTGCACGAATTCGATTAATGCGTTTAATTTTTAAACTTGTTCCATTTCGAAGATTGAGACTTGTTCGTTGCGTACCGTGTCGCGACAGACGACTGCTGCTTCGATTTCCATCTCCATTGGAGTATGAGCTGTCCTCTTGTACAATACCGTCGGGTGATTCGCGACCGATACGTCCCTCGCAAAATAACTGCAGGAATATTCGTTTGAATTTTTCACCAAATATCACATATATTATAAAATTAACACTGCTGTTTAATGTCACAAGTAAATTCGAAATTATGACAATTTCCAATGGGATTTCATCGAAGAATGCTTCAACAAAATTTGCATATAGTGCCAATGAGTTGAATAAAATGAACACCACAACGACACATAGAAGCATTGTTGCCAAACCAATTTCACGACGTTCAGTTCGTGACCACATTTGTCGTTCACGATTCGCTTTACGCACTTGTGCATAAATCATTGTATTGAATATGAGCAAACCGCTGAATGGAATTATGTGATTCACAACTAATGCGCTCCAATGGATATAATACTTGATGTAGGCAGTACTCGTTCGTAACGGTGTCATTCGCGTACAATAGATTTGGCCATAATCAGGATGTTGATCGCCGCATGACTCGATTTCCTCAAAACGAATCAAATTATACAATACCGCAACGACCGTACAAAAAATCACATAGAACTTTGATCGGCCATACGTGCACAGTGCTCGCTGAAATTGAATTGGAAAACAAGTAAACAAATAAAATGAATTGCATTGTATTGATTCGAATGAATTGTAAACATTTTTAAAATACTAACCGCCCTAAGAGGATGGCATACAGCGACGAACCGCTCCAAAGAGACCAGCAGTGTTAAATAACAATTTGCCGTCTGTGCAATTACCGCCAATGTAAACAGGTATTTAATGATGCGCGGATATACGTTGTATGTGTATCGAAACCAAAACATACTGCCTCCAGTGTCGTCATAAAATGAATATGGATAAATTGAATGAAATCCAAACAGAAACATCGATGTAATAATTAAAATGATATCGCAACGTGCCAACGCAATAAGTAAATAATTAATGCTCGATCGCATTTGTGGCCGTGACAGAATGATGAGCGATAATGAATTTCCGAGGATGCCAACCATGCCGACTAAATTTATTAAAATGCCGCTGCACCAGAAGTCAAAGTCAATGATCCAAGATGATGATGATACGGTCATATTTGTTTCAAATATTGGAGAATAGCATGGATCATGTTTTAATAATGCCGATAAATTTTGTGTCGAATTCACACCATTTAAGTGATTAAAAAACAGATCCAAGTGTTCGTACATTGTGTGTTGGCGTTGACAGTCGGTGACCTGGGCATAGGGATCCATTACCGTATTCAGTATATCAAAACTCGAACTTCCCGTGAAGTTCGGAGTCTGCGTTTCAAACATTTTGGCTGAGCTGTCTTTTAGTCTCTTTCAAATTGCCTATTTTAAAATGTTTAAATAACAAATTTTCCTTTCACCATTCAAATTTCAATGTTTTTTTTTTATTCTTCACAATTCATGTTTTTGTTTGCTCAGATTTTTCATCACAATCAACACAATTACTTTTTAACGCTTTCATTTTCGAAACTATTTTAATTTAGGGCACATTGTAATTATATTGATTTCACCACAACAATGAATGAATTGACTAGATTTTAATTAATGTTCACGGTTTTCAATTTCAGCTTTTATTTGTAGGCCGGCTCACCGCTAATTCTGAAAACAAACAAAAAGTAGGATTAATTTAGACACATGTTGAACGTACTAGCAAAAAAAAAACATTTTTTACAAAAAAAGGGTTCACACAATTCCTTCACCTTCAATGGTTAAAAGGTTAAAAGGAAGTGAAAAAGTTCAAATGAACTTGCATAAGTTTCATTAGATGAAAATTTAATTGATTAACTTTGTGAATAAATAGAAAATTATCGAAAAAGTTTGCCAATCATTCGTAATGGCCATTCCGTCCTTGAAGCAATCCATATGAATCACAATGTATTGCATGCAAGTCAACCAAACTAATTAGAAAAGTTTGTTGTTTTGAGATAGAGAGAACCTCTTTCCAACAACAACAAATTTGCGCGCATTTTTTTTATTTTGAATGGCCATCACGTAGTTTTTGGTGCGTTATACGCCAACGCAACCGCATCGAGAGTTTGCCGGTATTATGCAATTCAATTGTCAGCCGGCCATTTCCTTGGTCACATCATGACGCACCGTGACACTCATCTCTTCCTTCAACTCATTAAATGGCAAAATGAAAAATGTGTAAACATAATAGAATCAAAAAGCACATTATTAAATGCCCCCTCCCCCAAAAAAAGCGTTATTCGAGCTACAATTTGTTTAAAAATGTAATGCGTTGTCTACGCACAAAAGTTCAAAAATGCCACTTTCATGTATGTGCAACAACCGAGTCCGGCGAACCATGAGCCTTCAGAATGCTTTAAGCTTTGATGAAGAATAGCAGGCAGTTGTCGGCATCTTTTCTCTTTGATTTCCTTCATTCACTGAACTCCTTATATCTGATTACATTAACGTTTCCATTGAAAAACTGTAAATTTCCGTCAACTGCTCAGCTCGTTATTCATTGAAAACGCTTTCGAAAAGAGAAAATAATATAACCATTTCATATTTAGAGTGAGTGCAAACAAATTGTAAAATGATGGCAGTCTTTGTTTTTGCTGCTGTATTTGCTGTGAATGTTATTACAAAAATCTCATTTAAATGGAATTTTTGCTTTTTATCATATACTCTTTTGCCACTTTGTGAATTTTCCTTACATCATGGTTATTTGCCTCTTTAAAATGCTCTTTTTGCAGCAACATCACTTTACCAACCATCGTATATCATACGATGTACTTGTTCATACTCTCTCTGTAGCGGCGGCTGTTTACTTTCACTTGACAACGAATAATAGTCGTTGTAGTCGTTTTCGATGGAATGTTCGTTTTGTTATCGATTTGCACAGCGAATTTCTACAATATAAACCACTCGTTCTGTATGTTTTTTTCAATCATAATGGTTTCGTTAAATGCACATAAAACGATTTTCGCTATAAATGGCTAGACATTGGTGAAATTTAATTTTGAGTTTTTTCTATCATTTTTAAATAAAAATTGGACGTCATTTATTATAATATTATTTCGTTTTAGTGAAATTTCTTTGATTTTCACTTTGGTCAAACGATTTTAGACTTCATTGTATCAAATAGTATATTGTCGCCTCTGCTCCCCTTCGTCGTGGCCATTTGCCGGGTTTTGACCTTTTAGATGCGCAATTTATTGTGCGACAGACAGATGGCCTTTACTATTTCATATTTCTTTAATAAGAAGATGACCTTTTTTATGATTTTTTTATAGAAAAATTATCTGTTGATTGACTCTTACTAGGGGAGAGTCACGTAGGTTGGGCCGTCACGTAAGTTGGGCCAGTATGATATTTTGACATATGGCAATTGGCAACTATGATGTTTATATTGTCAAATTGTTCTCTCACTAGGAGCAAACTTTTCATAATAAACGGACGTGCTAACTAGCACTCCTTGTATTTGAGCCAGAACATACAAAAATTTTCTTTTAAAAAAGTGATTTCGAGAATTTTCAAAAAGTGAAAAAGGTGTAAATTTTGCAACGACAGAAAAAGGTGAATATAACATTCTCTCTATAGTTTTTCCTCTATTTTTATATTTCGAAGGAATTTCGAACATATCTTGTGTAGAAAAAAAATATCACGTCATGTCAAAATGGTGCCGAGGTACGTAAGTTGGGCCATTTTGAGTCACGTAGGTTGGGCCACTATAGGACGCTATGTTTTTCACAGAGAAATCCATAGAAATTTCGAGAAAAATCAAATGGAATGTTCTGGAAGCTCATGGAAACACACCGAAATCCATAGAATGTTCTAGAAATTTCGAGAAAAGCCAAATGGAATGTTCTAGAAGCTCATCGAAACACACCGAAATCCAAAAGCACTGTTCTCACCTCACCAGAATCAGTTGCCTACCTCAAAGATAGACGGCATAAGAGAGATGCTAGGAAAAAGAAGAAGGAAGAAGGCACAAAGAAGCGACAGCATTCACCGCAAAAAGAGTCAATAAAAAAGCAAATATAGCCCGCACGAGCCACCGCCTCAAAGAGGAAATCGTCGTCGTCAGATGAAGACGTGGATTTCTGCATGATCTGCATGCAGATTGCAGAATTTGCCAGCCAATTTGACCAAATACAACTCCATCGAGTGCAAACAAGTGTCAACGGCCATTCCATTTGAAGTGCGTCAACATGACACAAAGTTATTTCACGTGCAAAAATTCCGACTCAGATGCCGATGTTAGTTCTGAAGAAAAACAATGAATATTTGATATTTTTCCATTATATTTTCATGGTGAAAGCCTTTGTTGTAAATAAATCAACCTTAAACACTTGAAATCTGGCATTTACACTTCATTTTTTCCAACCTCTTCTCAAAATCGGATACTGGCCCAACCTACGTGACAAATTTTTTGGGGGCCAAGAATCATGTGTTCGGAAATTTGATCATAACTTTTTTGTTTCTGAAGCAATCAATTACTCTCTTCGGCAAATTTGTAGCCCGGAACAATACCTTTCCGACGGTATATAACTATACGTAATTTTTATTTTGAGTAAAAAAATTTGGCCAAAAAATAAAACCCGGCCCAACCTACGTGACTCTCCCCTACATTTTTTAGCCCAGCGGCAACCCTTCAATAATCAAATAGACGTTAGAATCTTGACAATCAAAATATTTGACTTTATGAAAAGTATATTGCCCAACATCACACAATTTACTTTTCACATACAAACATCACTGCAAAATAAATGGTCAAAAGTGAATTTACATGCAAATTGAGAGCTGGGGGAAAGAGCGTCAATTCTATTACCTGAACAAATTGAAAATTTACGTAGATGAACGGAGACACAGAATGGATGAACAAAACATTAATCACACGCATTGTAAATGACATGAAGATATTGGCTTCCTGAATTTATTTCATTGAAATTATTAAAATCAAAATTGAAACTCAATCAACATTACAATATATGCACAAAACAATAAATGAACAAAAACGGAAATATGATTTCTTTCGGCTTTATATCAGGGTAATGAACACAAACAATGCATTAAATTATATGTAATTTGTTTGTTTGATTGATTCAATTGTGTAGGTAAAATATTTTGAGTGAAAGAGAGAAATTTATTATCGAATTATTATTCAATGTTAATCAATAAAATGGTAATAATATGAAAGAATAAAAGAATCAAACAAACTGCTTGCTCACAAAATAAAATGTAATCTATAAATTTTATTTGTGTGCATTAATGTTTCGCATACGCGACTGATACCATATGACGCACTAATTGCATCGTTTATTGCGTATTCACCATGTTCTCGCATAAAATGTGATAATTGGTTCGAAGAGCGGGTGTATAAAACGCTAAGAGTACATTCCCATTATCATTATGATAATAATCGGACTTAATGAAATCGAAACTAAATATTTCGTGTCTTTATACACGCGCAACAATTGAGTAAATTGACTTCGAACTGTAACAAAACAGTCGACAATTATTTTGTCTGGAATTGACCGGCGGGCTTCTCTTTATTTACATTTCGGAACTAAGCGCCATATAATTATTATAATCGATTTTGAAAGTGTAAGCACAAAATAAACATTTTTTTAAATTGATTTCATTCTTGGCACCACAAACGAATGTCGATTTCCGAATTTCTGGCCATGGCCAGCACGCTGCAGGAAACAAAACATATTCAAAGTATATTAAACATCATTAACGATAAATGTTTCGTGAACTAAAAAAGCTTTGTTTATTTACTGATTTCGATCGACTCGTATTCTCTAAGAGAATTTCTCTTGTTGTTTGTTGGTTTGTTTGCTTGTTTGTTCCTAATTCGAATCCAATCATTTACTGGTGTTTTAGATAATAATAAATAATGCAACATTTCACATAGCATACACTTATTTTCGAGATATAGATGTGTCCGCTATGGCACCCACATCGTAACTGAGAGAAAAGTCGACCATAAAGAGAAATTAATAGTCTACGAACATTTAAGAATATTTTACGTAATTTCAACGAATTGTTGGTACAGCGCAATAAAATTACTAGAAAGCTTTTATTCCACTTAGAAATTTTAGGTAATTACCTAAATATTAATATTTTCACTGCAATTCGATGTTGGTTGATGCACAACACACTATATTTAAATTTTTTCAGCCCGCTAATTCAAAAACAAAACAAAAGTTGAACATTAATTAAATTCGTAGAAATGAATCTGATCTAATAATCAACTTTTTGTTTAAAAAAAACAATAAAGCTGTTCCATTCAAATTGTACCACAGACGCAGGTGCTTTATTCCGTAATCCTATTTTTGCGATATGTTTCAACCCATTGAATGTATACCGATAAACTAAGTCATTGAGTCAAATAAGATTCAATTCAAATTGCACAATACAAGCAGTGCACAGATGCAGTAATGGATGTTGTATTAAAATAACACCATAAAAAGTAATAGCCGATCGCCGGTTATTGGCTCGACACAAATACTTTGTTTTACAACAACCAAACAAAAAAAACCTGGAACCAGTTTGTGTGCGGTATCCATTTGTGTATGCCTAAAGCATGATTGTGTGTGGCACGTAGTGCAATTACCATTTCAAATTTTAATCCATTTCCTGCATCGCTTTTAATAGCCACTCAGGGCGCTTAATCTTCTCGTGTTAATAGATGCCATTTTTCTCTTAATCTTAAATCTACGCGGATGAGAGTCAAAGTGGCCTGTGCTTTTTTTACGAATTTGTAACTTTAAAAAGCTGCACATTTTTCGTAACTTTTCAATCTATATAGTCCCGTTGTGTTTTATGTGACATAAAAAAATGTTAAATTTATACCTAACATAAGCTACTCTCACCGATAGAGGTATTAAAACTGAAAATGTATTTTTTTTTCTCGCTTGCGTCAATTTAAAGAACTTATTTCGTGTGTGCATTCGTGCAAAATGTTAAATGATTTTTCATCAAAATGATATTGTTTCAACATTGTATTAGAGTGAATGGTTTTCATTTTGCCCGAACCGAATGCATTCAATATTACAGCTTTTTCGGTCAATTATAATTTTATTTATTACGGATCGTGAGTGAAATGTGAAACATGTGCGCAATTCATTATGTCCAAAGTCAGAAAACTGAAATGGCTATTGATTAGCGACCGTAATTGAAAATAGTTATATCACGTGGACACGAGTAGTTAATCGGGTACGTGCATTTTATGATTGTAACAATAGTATTGGCGGTGATACGTGCGTCAGCATATTGCATAATGGGGTATTTTTGGAAAAGAAAATCAATCCCATAGTCATATTTTCAATTTCAATAGTCTCTGATTACAATTGCGTGTAAATATTTTAACATAGAGAAGGCAGTTTGTTTTAGGAACACTATACTGAAGCTTATACAGTGAAGTCGTTAGAAAAATGTTCATCAAAATACATGCAACCATCCATTCTCCTTAAAAAACAGTCGCAATCTCCGTATCTAATATCGCAATCAAAATGTTATAATCAAAGTGAAAATGCGTCTTATTTATTTAACAATTTAACGTTACTGTTCCTGGTGATGATGAAGACGATGATACTGCTATATCAACACATTCTCACACCAAAAATATCGCGTAAATTGCCCAAAATGGTTTGAACCTACAAATGGCTTTTTCATGTAATGAGATGATTAGGCAATCACTTTTGTTGATTATTTCGTTGAACTTGATCGTGCGGCTGTGTTTATAAGTGGTTGCCAATTTTCTCCATGCATTTAAGCCAGTTTGGTGTTTGTTTTTAAGACAATGGATATGATACGATTAGGCCTCGATAAACAAATGAACATAACTTTGCGTAAACGTTGACTGAACTGGCAAAGTAAAACAGAAAGACAAAATCGAAGATAAATATTTGTCTTTCATGCATTTGCAAAGTGTATCCATTATCAAATTGTTTTTTTCATTCAAAGATGGTATCGTGAGACCGAAGTTGTTTGTGTACATTGTTTGCACAACATTCTGAGCTTTCAAAACATATCCATTTCGGTGACAAAAATTGAAACTAAATGAAACACCAAGAGAGTTAAATATGTGAAAAAAGGGGGCAATTTAATTCAGACAGTAAATGCGTGTTGCTAGTAGTAAACGTTTCAGATAGTAAATGCGTTTCAAATGACAGAAAAGAGCCTTCATGCATTAAAATGGCCACTGAACTTGATTGAAACATTTCGCAAAGGTCATAGACAACTGTCAAAAAAAAATGAAACGAATGCCATTCAGATGTGAATGTTATTTGCTACAATTTTATTTGGAAATTGGTTATAAAATTTGCTCCAGGACCTCGTCCTGATTAAGTCATGTATGATCACATCACAGTGAAGCTTCAGTTAAAGTATTGTCTGATTTGAATGCAACGAAAACTCATCGGATCTCACAATGAAATCCCTTTGATTTATCAAGCGAAGGGCTTCAAAGGTTGTGCTCAAGAGCATTCTGAAATGACGATTTGCAATTCGCAAAAAAAAGAGATCAAAGGAATTACACACCCGACAAAGTATGTAGGCATGTAAGTGTACGTGAATAAATGGAAGACGGGCTTAACATTGATTAAATATTATTGCTATGTTGTAGGAACGTGCAACACGTTCGATAAGTTCATGGATAAAGAAAAGCACAGGCGGATATATTTGGGTGAGTGCAGTTTTTGTTCGTCGTTCATGTGTCTCATTTGACTTTGGTCTTGGCACTGTTTGCCAAAAAACCGAATTACGAAAGGCTGACAACTGACTTTCGGCACCGCATAACTCGTACGCTCTACATATATATTTTACGATCTATGTTCGTAACACAAATATTTACACAGTTTGAAATGAAAATGTGTGTCTCTCTCTCTCTCTCTCTGTGTGTGTTTGCTACCAAGTTTATATGGTGGTTAACATTCATTTGAATATTGAATGTTGTTTATGAACTGAAGTGGTGAAACAAATTTCACATATATCACATATATGTAAAATATATGAGCCGAAATGTATTTTATACATAGTGATAGCATTGGTTATGCCATTTTACCGTGTGCAAAATGAAATGCAAAAATTTATTCGAAAACTTTGTGATGTTCAAAAAGAGTGCCTATTGTGCATTTCTTTACAGTGTCTGTATGCATACTATTAACAACAAAATGGCTCATATTTAAAGCGCTGAGCTGACGAACATCGTCTATCACCAAGAATAATTGAACATTTTGCCAAAACATTATCGCATCGTGAGCAGTTTGAGTTGATTTTCCGTTGTTAAAATGAACTAAGTTGGTTGTGTGCCCTTGACTCATGCATGTCACTCAATTTTCATGAAGTATGTGACTTCATTTTTCATATTTTGTAAATTGTTTTATAGTCATTTACACGAAATTCAACTCAATTTGATCAGTTTACGAAATCTTTTCGGCGACAATGTTCGAAAATAGAGATTTTTCAACTTCACTTTCAACAGCATATCATGTGTCATCTTGTCGTGTTATTAAGCGTATCGAATAGAACGCATTGATTTCATATGAAATTGTTGAAATTAATTTGATTAGCGTTTCATGTCAATCATAATTAACCTCTTATGTAAAATGTTTGGCTAATAAATTGTCAACGTTTTTTTGTTGTATTTTTATTTTGTTTTCGTCGCTTTAGAGTATCGCATCTCGTTATTTATAGATTATTCGATACTTCTTTGTAGCACATTGAGAAAGGTAGCAACAACAGCAGTGCCAAGGGTGGCACAGGATTAATTTGAAACATCAAAAAGAACCACAGAACAACGATTGACATTAATGTTAAACCGCATTACGATGTAACGTCAAGCAATTTGTTGCTACGGCATCAAAATACAGCAGAAAAAAGAGCGATAGAGAAATACGCCATTGCAATATCAATCATAATATATAACAATTGTGGAACAAAAACTTCACTGATTGCAGCTGTTTCACACGATATTGCGTCGTTTGATTGCATTTGAATGTTATGTTTGTGAGTTCGACGCTTTCGCTTTGGGACAAGATTACATTTTGGCGAGCGCTGATACGGAACGGTGCGTTCTTTTTCCAACGTTCATCGAAAACTGTTCAAGTGCATAATTTGTGCAGGAACTTTTTTTTGTGTGTGTTTCTGTGTGCATGGAGTAAAAAAATGTAAACATAGTCATGGTGCGCAGACATATTGAACGCTTAGACACTATTAGGTGTTTTTGTTTACACTATGGATTCTATTTCTGGCTACTCCCGATAGAAACATTCATCGCCAACAACTTTTGCCATTATGAAACAACATCAATCTCTTTGCTAATCATTCTATATATACTAAAACATATTTGACGAAGCACCACATTCAGTTCAAAAATTTAATACGATTTTTTGTTCATTCTATCGCTTCTTTTTCTCCCAGTGCATAATGTGATTTTTATCTTAATGACTTTTGATGTGGTACATTTTGAAAATGTGCTTTTATTAACTTTTCCAACGCAAATGACACAGAAAGTGAAGCGTAAAAGTGAAAACCTTTAACGAAAGGTCATTGTTGTGTCAACGACTGCTTCATTAGCCAAATATTTATTGTGATAAAAAAAGAAGTGAGTGTGGTAATCGTGCTGCGCGTGGTGATATTGATTTTGTGTGGTAAATTCGTATTAATATATTTCGTGTTATTAATTAAGCCAATAAAGCTATCATCGACGTCACTGATTCAAAGCAACTATCGATGATAAACTGCTGCTACATGAACACTCATCAAGGAATAACTGGGAAAACCTTGAAAATTTTCCGCTTCTCTTGTTCGTCATGCACAGCGCTTGCTTTCTGCAAGTCTTATTTTTGGATACCGCACGCAGCGCACGAATGTGTATTTGTCGTTGAGAGAATGCGCTCATAAATTAAATAATTAACTTCAGAATCTCAATGTCAACGTTTCACAATTTCACTCTCAGTTCGGCGAGAATTTCATTTCGAAATTCGAACAAAACACAACAAATAAATCAATGTGAAAAATCTAATAAACACGGAGACTTTCATCTCATCCGGAAAATTTAGACATTCTTTTTATATTGGTATTTCAAGCAAAACAATACTCTATCCCGATCGAATAATTCAAACGTAAATCACTTTTAAGTGGAAAGATGCCTATGAACACATAGCGTATCTTTTTGGCTTACATCCAACAACTCTTTCTACTCGTATATTGTTATTAGTTTTAATACATTCAATAAAATAATGAAATTAGGTACGTTAATACGGCGAACGATGAGCCGTAGATTGTGTATAAACAATACAGCAATGTTGTGCCTATCCGAAAATAACATCGATAAATTAGACGTTGGCAAATATAATTCGTGTCGTTTGACTGTGTAAATAGCAAAATACACATCAATATAGAAATGTTTGTAAGAGAAAATATCTTAATTTCTGTTTCTTTATCTCCCTGCACGTCTCAAGTATTCTATATCACACTCTATCCGAAAGAGTTATGAATATTGATGTGGTCAGTGTATGCTTTTGTTTTTCAGTTAAGTTCAACCAAAAACTTCGTTTTGTTGAAAATTATCAACATTTTGCAATTTTAAACAATGCTCTCACGATAAAACTTTTGCTTCATTGTATGGTTTTGTGTGAGATATAAACTAGGGGGTAGACACAAACTAAAAAACTAAAAAAACTATGAAAAATTAGCAATACTAAATCCCGTGTCTCCCCCCTAGCTCGATTGGCTATTGAAAGTATGAAAAAATACTATACACTATATCATTCAAAAATTTGATGAAAAATTAACACAGAAAGTTAGCTTGAAACTAAACGTTTTTGCTTCGTAGAAGTTTGACATAAAATAGAGTGAAAATGCACAATTTGTTTTCGGAAATTAAATATGCACAGGATGTTGTACAAATGTTTGCAGCTGTTCACTTTTTTCAATGCTATATTGTCGATCACAAAAACCAATTTTCCCGTCACTCCTTACAAAACAGAAATTTTAAATTATTTTGTCGGCCGTCGATGGGATGCATGTTCTGGACAATCGTTGAAGCATTTGGCTTCTACCACATGAAATAAACCACGAATATTTTTTAATATATATTACAAAAGCTTTCATTTTAATTTCGAAACAACAGTTTTACTGTCGAGTGGTGCGGCTTCAAGTGCGGCAATAGCTACAAAACAAAATATTAATTATGTAAATGCATAATGAGTGAAATATTGAATGAAACCATCAACCAACCAATTGGTCGCCACTTTCAAAACTATGCAAATGGGATGTGTGCCAAATGGATGTTGATTTTGGAACGAAAATGCATGTCGTTTCTGGTTTTGTGTAAGCAAAAAATATCGAATGAATATGGGTGAAATCAATTTGAAAAGATGCCCAATTATCGTAATATCGATCGTTACAAAAGTGAGAACAATGTTGAAAAGTTTTTGGCATCGTTGTTCGGCCGTTTTGATTTTTGCTTTCTAGTAAAGTAATATTGATGAATGTAAACCATTACCAATGGAATACTTTCGCAAGGTTTCAACATTCCAGAAACGGAAAAGTCATCAAATAAACCACGTTTCATTATCATCAATTAGCGAATATGTTGAATTCATTATTGAAATTGATTCTCCATGGAGACTCACCCACATCACAGTTGAACAAATGTCAACCAAATTAAAAGTGATGCTATCTATCTTTCTAATATTGAATCTCACAGCGCTGTTGTTCAAGAAATGAATATAAAAGTCTGTTGCAATTTACCGATTTTCAATATTTTGACATTTTATTGATCGGAAATTTGAGATTTAAACTTATCGCATTATTACGTTATAATGAGTTGTTTATTTCGCTTGAGTTAAGTTGATTACATTGCGCTGATATTTTAATGAATTCATAAAACCATTAAAAATTTGAAAAACTAATTATTATTCTCTCAGCTTGTTAGAACTTTTCTGAACATCTCGAATTTTAAATAATATTTTATTGAAGCCCAACAATTTAAAATGCTCAACAACAAAATAGAAACAAAGAAAACCACCAAGTAACTCACAATCTCTCACATATTGTTAAAGTATACACAAAAATCTCTCACATGTTGTTAATTTTGGAATAACATGGTGTCAAAAAATTATTTCCGAAATACGCAGGCAAATCAAATATTATTGTAGGAAAAACCGTCTATTTTGATTCGTCGGCAAACAATCAATTTACGTTTGGATCAATGTTATTGAAATTTAAAATTAAATTTACATCTTGCGCATGCTGTGTAAAAAAAGGTACATGCAAGAGGGGCCGTGGTACACTCATACAATAAACAAATCAATTTGGTTTATTGGTTGCTTTGAAGAAATTTGCATCAAATTCCAAACAGGTCTATCGAAACCATGCTAAACCCAATTAGAAATTAAAATTGTAAATCGTAAAAATTCATTGAATTGGAAAAAATCGATTCAAACACCCCAAAAAATGATTGCCACATAAAAAGAAAAGTCAATTGTTCTACGTCTTTATGCAATGAAAAGACAAATCATATTTCCTAAGGCGATGATTAAATATTTTATAAATCACGGGAAAAAAATTCCGAATGACATGCCCAAAACTTCTGAAAGGATTAACTGGTGACAATTGTCGTATGTTTCCTCGTTCGCTGACTGTATATCATGCCAACTCTCAAAGCTACACATAATACAACGTACCAAGTGGACCCTTCAGGCACATTGCCATTTAAAAAATGAATGAAAATCGATTCGATTGTTCGGCTTTGTGTTGTTCGTCACACTGTGTTTAGGCGCGCACTTGAGGCTAATCTCCATGAGAATGAGAGTAAGAGACAGTAAAGTTATCGAAGCATCACCCTTGTGACCGTATCATCGAGTTGTAGTGTCAATCAAATGAATAATGATTTTCGAACGTGAATAACCTCAAGATAAAGGGACTAAAACAAAATTTCATTGCATCGCTTATTGAGCGAACCGAAAAAATTTGTTTTGACAAAATGTTTCAACATAATTTTCCATCACTCATTTTGCCGTGATCCATGGCTGCTGAATCATCACGTGCATGACTCGTCCCTCTGCTCTATTAATTTGATTTTTACAGCACATATGCCAAATTCATGAAATCGCTTCTGATAATTTGACATATCAATGGTATCAAAAGCGATTTATCATCCGTTCAAAGTGAGCGTTCTTTTAAAATGGGATACGGATAAAAAAAAGTTTCTTTTGTATTGTGTAGAACGAACTATAAAAAATACGGAAAAGGCTTTTAAAACTAGTTGTCTCGAATGTATAAACCATGCTGTACAGATAACAAAGGCAATTTTAGCTTGAGTTTCGTGGGTTGGTATCAGCAATGTTGACTTATCTAACAAAGCATTTGGGATGGGCAAATGCGTTTAAAAAAAGATCAATGGAAAAATTTATGTCACGCCAATTCAATGCTTTTAACGAAAATTGCATGCGCATACATACATCTTATATGAGCGTATCTGAATTGTGAGTATATGTGACTCTTTTGTTGACATTGAAATGTGTCGGCGGACTCGATGCCATCAAGTGAAGTGTAATCAAAAACATTTGACGCATATGCATGTACAATGCGTGTTTTTTGTGTAGCTCTCTTTCTGAGTGAAAGAAATCACGAGAACGTAGATTTTCTTTTATTTTAAGCAAGAGATTTCAATTTCATTTCACGAGGACGTTGTTTACTTTTGTCAAAACAGATAAAAATGGGTCCGAACTTTTATATGATACGAAAAAAAAAAGAAAAAAAATCATCGAAATTGTCGTCCATACGTGTTTACATTTTCTCGAGAATGTGTCATACACCAAATGTTTATATTTCTGACTTCGATATAGTGTGTGTCGAATATCATAAATTTTTGACTTTCAGACATTCTGACACATGCTTTTCACGCTGTATGGCGTCGTGTAAATTGTAAACATAGTTTATTCTTCATTCCGGTTACCATTCATGAAACATGATTCGCATATTTGTCGCAAATACGCATCAATCTCTTCATATTTTTTTGATTTTTTTTTTTTTGGAATAAAATTGCGACAACAATTGTACCACTTACGGAATCGTTTCATCAACTATGCATGTATTCTCTTCTATCCATGCATTGACCATCATCACATGCACAACATTTGGTACTCTTCCAACTTGAATCATTCAGTTGGCATGAAAAGATTATGTCGAACAATTTTTTTCAGTGTGCGAAAAGTGAATATTTGCGATTTTGATTTGAACGAGCTTAATAGACTACATTTTTTTTTCAACAAATGCATGTGACAATAATGTAGATAAAACGTGCTCTTTTCAAATAAAATCCAATATGGCTTTAGCAACAATTGACAATCCATCTAAAAAGAATGTTACCATATTCATTCATATTTGACGTCATATTCGATCGATCCATTTGTGATTTGCTCGAATCAACTGAAACTTGGCTTTAAGTCTTTAATCCAAACACTTTTTGTCTTTTGACTTCACTCAACTTTTTTTTCAACTGATGCTCCTTTTGTATAATGGATTTGCAAGGACTTCCATTGTCAGGTGTTCAAAATAAAATCCGGATTATTCTGGTAGTTTTCCATTTTAATTTGATGGCAAGTGAAATATGTTGTGATGGTGACAAATTTTTTGCATTTGTAAAAAAAATTACATGAAAACTTTCCCATGTTTCATTAACCAAAGAATCGAATCATTAAAATGCGATTGCACGTGATTCTGAGTTTTGTATTCGTTTCCGCTGGCACGGAATTCAAAAGAAGCAACTTTTATTTTGTCGCCGGTTCTCAACAGTTTGCGTTCGTAGCGCAACAAAAAAAAAGCGTTTAACAAAAAAAAATTGTACGGTCTCACAATTGTTGCTTTTCGATGCCTGTTTTCATTTCCAGTCTTTTCTTTTTCAAATTCAATATGAAACTTTTTCATCCGATGCATCCAACGAGCACTGAAGCATGTTGAGCATTGATAAATTCCGGGTCACTTCATTAAAGCGGCATCGTTGCGTGCGATTATGTGGCTTTTCAAACTTCATTTTATCGAAACTTTTTTACACTTGTTGCTTTAACGATTAATTTCCATATAAATCGGTCTCTTTTGACCAAATTGATACACTTCACGAATTTTGTTTATGGTTCCACTGAGAGAATTTCGTTTACATTTCGTTTGAATGTATGTTCATGTTTAAGAATAAGAACTTGAGTTCATTTTATCGAGTAGACACGGTTATTTCAAAGCCTCCGGGGTCTTTCATTTGAAGTTTCAATTTCAAAGTCATTCATTTTAGTATATGCCATTAATAAGATTGATAGGTAACTTTTTTTTTCAATGCCACTTTATTTCATCTAGAGTATCTTTTTGCTATCTAGATAGATGGTGCCATGTGCAACGGATAAAATAATTTAAGGAACATGAAAATTACTTGAATTTGTAGCTGGCAAAATGAGAAGAATCTGTGCGCTTGTACATAAATTTGCTCTGAAAGTATTATCATTGATATATTTTCGCGGAAATATTTATTTCGGGATGTAATATTAGAGATAAATTGCCGTCATTTCACATCATCTACATAGAAACACGTACTGTTGGATCTATATGGCTATATGGCAGCTATATATTTTCGATTAAATGATAAATTGTAAAGAACCGTATTTATTCACATTCTCGCATAGCTTACAATAAATATTATATGCACAATGTCTATGCTGAGCATATGCTTTTGGTAATTTGAGATCGTCTTGAAATAAAAGAATATCGTAAATCGAATTTTTGCATCTTCGCACATTTTCGGTTTTTGTTTTTTTGGGCATCCTCTTCAGACAACATGAAATTGGTAATTTCGAGCTCACATTTCGTTGTATTCCTGGCAAATGACATGAAAAAAAACAAATTACAGCGCAAATCATATGGCGAAGCGAAGTGGAAAATTATTATCGAAAATACGCACAGAGAATGTGAAGACCAACAATTTCCGGTATGTGACTAAAGAGCTTGAATTATTACCATTGCTTTTGGTGCATCGTTTTCATTGAACCTCCCATTTTCACATCATGTTGTGGTTTTTGCTTTGACTTCAATTTCGCCACTGACAACGTTCTGGTGAATACAATAAAGGACAGAAAAAAAGAGACAAAGAGATAGTGGGGCCAGGGGGCATAAGGCGAAAAGAGAGATAAAAAAATTGTAAATGGAGAGTCATTCATTCCGGCACAATTTCATTCAATTATGCATGTTGTGAATTGGTTCTGTAAGCGATGTTATTTGTGTGGCTGCTTTGCATGCCTCAATATCTCCTGTCTATCTGTTGTTCTCACTGTTTACAATTCCAACGAAAAATGGTTGAAAGTACATACATGCCGATTCTTTCGAGACGTGAATTGCGAAAATGGGAAATGCTATTTAATTTTATGTGCAATGTTTAAAGTACAAAGCGAAAAAAAAACAACAACAAACATACAAACATTTCCTTTCATCTCACTTTTTTTCAGCAATATACGAATTCACACCACTTCAAAATAAGACCGAAATATATTCGAAATATGTAGAAAGAGTCCATGGATAGCTAAACCCATAATATATTATCGTCTCCGTTCGGCATCTTTTGGGTAATTGTTTACCGTACGATACCGATGAAGAACTTTTCATTTAAATAACAATAATACCAACCAATAGCAAATAAATCGGATAGGATGTAAAGCAAGAAAAATAGAAAAAGCAGATTTAAAAAATGGAAAACATTTGAAATACCAGTGAATGGGTGAAAGGTTAACAGATACATGCTTCTTTGCATGAAAAAATTTGCACTCTTGTTCGTCATGCACAGCGCTTGCTTTCTGCAAGTCTTATTTTT